>NW_026996129.1:0-9551 GCF_035044405.1 Drosophila montana | reverse complement strand
AGATTCAAGCTCTCATTGACAATGCCGTTAGATCGGCACTGTCGCAACAACAGTCCCAGATAAATTCAATAACTCAGGAAATACAAAGGTTGCAAGTGAAAACGCCAGCAGTCGTCTCTTACCAAAAGATAACTGTTGTTCCTGGGGTAAAATGTGACATAAAACTCGACATAATAAAATCAGTACCAGACTTCTCTGGTGCACAAGACCAATATGTTGCTTGGAGACAAGCAGCAATCGATGCGTATGAACTTTTTAAGCCCTTCGACGGTAGTAGCGAACACTACCAAGCAGTAGCCATTCTTAGGAACAAGGTCACAGGGCCTGCTGGAGCCTTACTTATCTCCTACAACACGGTGCTAAATTTCGACGCCATCCTGGCTAGACTAGATCCTAGATCCGACCGAACATCCTTACGCCTACTGAGGCAAAACTTAGACATGGTCAGACAGGGTGAAATGACACTTATGCAGTACTATGATGAGGTCGAAAAGAGACTAACTCTGGTAACTAATAAAATTTTTATGTCACACGAACAAGAAGGCGCTCATTTGCTTAACGCTGAAGTTAGAGCCGATGCCTTGCACTCCTTCATATCAGGCTTGAGGAAACAGCTCAGAGCTGTCGTATTCCCAGCGCAAGCCAAAGACTTACCCTCTGCGCTAGCGCTCGCCATAGAAACAGAAGCCAGCATTGAGAGAAGCATGTTTGCAAACTCCTATGCTAAAGTTGTTGAGGAACGATCCCAAACAGCTGAAAACGGCAAACACAAACCATATGGTAAACAGAATAAAAACTACAAGGAAGACCACGGTCAAGATAGAAACCCCCATTACAAACACAAGAAAAATGCTCCAAAGGAGCAACCTAATAAAGAAAGCCAAGACCCAGCTCCACAACCGATGGAGGTAGATTCTTCTTCCAAATTTAGGCAGCGTACTGAATACAACCAGAACCAACCAAATGAGTCAAACGCTACTAAGAGGAGGAACTCCTCAGAGCGACAAACAGGTCCGAGACGGCAACGTCTTAACAACATTGTTCAAACGGATTCCGAAGAACAAAAACTAGCATACGAACAAGCCGCAAAGGCTGCTGTCGAAGAAATTGACAGCTAGGAAGAGTACGATCAAGCCGACTCTGTCCATTTTTTAGGGAACACTCCCGGTTACCGTTCATCGAACGACGGTTGGCTGGGAGAACATTAAAAATGCTAATCGATACTGGCGCGGCAAAAAACTATGTTAAGCCCGTAAAGGAGCTGAAAACCATATTGCCGGTCGCCAAACCCTTCTCGGTGAATTCGATCCACGGGTCCACTGAAATAAAGGAAAAATGCCTGATAAACATTTTTAATCACACTTCCCCCTTTTTCCTATTAGACACACTTAGTTCGTTCGATGCCATTATTGGATTCGACTTGTTAACACAAGCCGGGGTACAGTTGAACCTTGCAAAGAGTCTACTAGAGTATCAGGGCATTTCTGAAGAAATTCAATACCAGAAGTGCACTGATGTAAATTTCACCGAAGTCCTCAACAACGACTGCTGCTGCAACGCATCCGCATATGAATCAATCGCCAGGCGGACAAATCACTCTTGCTACTGCAAAGGTAGTAGTACGAGATTCATCAGGGGCGTATAAACAAGGCAGAGCATTGCTTGTCCCTAGTTCCCAAGTCAATTTCATGACGGATCAATTCGCCCAGCGGCTGCATCTACGCCGTAATAAGCATCAGTTCGAAATCCGCAGCATAGGGGAGTCCTTGACTAAAATTAACAACTGTACAACTACTGGCAGTAAAAACGTTTGTCACCATTTGAAGTAACAATTGCTTACCAGCCGGATTCGGAAATCGACACGTCAGATTGGAGGTTGCCCGCGAATACGCCACTTGTGGACGAAACTTTCCACAGGTCAGGTCGGATTGATCTCCTTCTCGGTACCAAGGCATTTTTCGAATGCCTGGCTGTTGGACAGATCAAGCTCGGAGACAATTTGCCAGTCCTTCAGAAAACGTTGCTTGGATGGGTTGTGTCTGGCAAGTATCGTCATCAGTCAGCTAAGCAGTCATCAACGTGCTTTATTTCTGTGGAAGAGTCAATCGACAAAAATCTTCAATTACTGTGGAGCATTGATGCTATACAAAGTTCTCCAAAGTCAATCAATCCGAAACAGCTCTGTGAAGATATGTATTCAAGGACAACACAGATGAGTAACGGCAGGATTGTTATGCGTCTACCTTTCAAGGGAGATCCAACGTGCCACGGGAATTCAAGCGATGTTGCACGTCGTCGATTTTTATCGCTCGAGAGGTGCCGCAGCCAGCAGCCAACTGTTCAATCGCAATATGTAACTTTCATGAAAGGGTATGAGTATCTCGGCCATATGACTTATGTGACGAATCCGAGATTAAGTGAGCCACACTTTTACATTCCTCACCACTATGATTTTAAACCCAGCAGTGCATCAACGAAGTTACGAGTCGTGTTTGACGCCTCGTGCACTACATCATCCCAGCATTCATTGAATGATTTGCTTCTCGTTGGCTCAATGTCTATAATTCTCCTTCGTTTTCGATTGGTACGTTACGCCATTACAGCGGACATTACGAAAATGTTTAGACAAGTTTTAGTCAGCCCAGTGGATCAGAAATTTTAATATATATTTTGGAGAGCATCCCCTGATGCTGATTTACAGACCGGATTGGCACTTTGAGCTAAATACAGTGACGTATGGAACGGCCTCGGTCCCATACTTAGCAGTTCACAGTTTGCAATATCTAGCACATCTGCATCCATTGTAAAATCATCGTTTTATGTTGCTCCTTTGCTCCGCAAAGCAGATCATCGAGTTGCAGAACATTAAACACGAGGTCAACGAGATCCTTCGCCGAGGACAGTTCCCATTGGTTAAGTGGCACTCCAATCACTCCCGCCGTCAAAGACGATGAATCGGTAAAGGATTTAGACTTGGATGAAAACGCTAGCGCACTTGGCGTAGCTTAGCTGATGTGCTACTATTTGAATTTAAGCCCAAAAAATTGAATTCAACAGCCACCGACTATTCTCTCGACTGCGTCTTCTCTGTTCGATCCATTGGGATTACTGGCACCAATCATTATCGTCTCGAAAATCATTATACAGGAGCTATGGCTGCTAAAAGCCGCACAGCGCGCACTTCTGGTCTGATTCACAGATTGTCTTGCACTGGCTGCAACAACATTCTATTACATTTTCGACATTTGTTGGTACATAATAACACAATGAACCCTGCGTTTCTGCGTGATTCTGAGAATCAATGGCCCTGCCAACATTTTGACAATGATTTGGACATGGACATTATCGATGCTGAAAAACGGAAATCTATATTTGCTGCAATTATCGAAAGTAATTATATTCTGGACTGGCTGAACGTAAATAGTTCATATATTCGGACGCTTCGAGTAATGGCATATATGTTCCGGTTTTACCATATTACCAAAAAGGAAAAACCTGTCGAAAATTCGCCGCCATCCCCAAAAGAACTTTTCCACGCGTTGCACTGCATCATCTGGATCATCCAAGACCGCTATTTCCAGTAAGATTTGCAATTGCTAAGGACACGAAGAGATTTGAAGTTTCTCAGCCCCTTCATTGACGGCGCTTCTGGAATCGAGCTTATCTAGGTTGGCAGCAGACTCGAGCATGCTGATATCCCCTCTCGTCAAAGGCATCCTTTACTTGTTCCCAAGGAATTGCAATTTGTCCACAATTATGTTCGGCATATACACTTGCGCAATTACCATGCAGGACCAAAGGCATAAGTTGGACTACTGCGGCTTCATTTCTGGGTCGTAAATGCAAGAGCTTTATCGCGCAGCATTGTTCGTTCTTAAAAACACTGTGTCAGATATCGTCCAGTTCCACTTCGTCAAGTCATGGGTTCCCTGAGCGCTTATCCACAGACAAACCCTTTTGCTACGTTGGAGTCGACTTTTGCGGACCAGTGAACACCTATCTTCGAATACGTGGCAAGGGTCCCACAAAATCCAATATCGCCATATTTGTCTGCATGGCCGTAAAGGCCGTTCACATTGAAATCGTGTCAGATCTTTCAACGAATAAGTTTTTGGAATCGTTGAAACGCATGATTGCCCGTCGTGGACCAGTATCGTACATCTATTGTGACAACGCCACAAATTTTGTGCATCCAACAGGCTACTCGAGTTAAAGAAGTTCATGTTCAACACTAGCACTCAAGATGCCAACCTATCATATTGTTCGTCTGAAGAAATAACCATTCATTTCAATCCACACTTTGCCGGTCTTTGGGAGGCCACTGTCAAGAGCGCAAAGGGTCTGCTCGTGCGTAGCCTCGCTAACACCCGGTTCACCTTTGAGGAGCTGAACACCGCAGTCGTTGAGATAGAAGCAGTACTCAACTCTCGCCCGCTGTCACCGCTTTCATCTGGTCCCAACGACTTTAGTGCACCCACTGCAGGACACTTTAAATGGAGATGCACCACGCGCTTTGCCCGAGCGTGAGATTATCACCAACGACATCTCCAACTTGGATTGTTACGAGCGGATCACAGCTGTTAAACAGCCATTTTTGCGACGTTGGTCTGCGGAGTATGTGAACGAGCTTAGAGCTTGGACAAAGTGGACTTCGGTATCCGCAAATCTCACGGTTGGATCTATGGTCATCATACATAAGGACAACACCCCGCCATTGCACTGGAAATTAGGGCGTGTTGAATCTGTTGTGTGTGGCAAGGATGACCGCGTTCGTGTCGCATACATTCGCACTGCCTTTGGACTCTGCTGCCGGCCAGTACATAAGGTGGCTGTTCTACATGTCTCTTGAAAGATCGTTCTTATCTTATAAACCTCATATATATATTAGTTAGGGTATCAATAGCAATGTCCAAAGCAGATTATGTTAAGATTATGCTAACTCTCCTCTATTTTAATGCCATAAGCACTCATACACATGTACGAAGTCTCGCTCTCTTTCGAACTCTGTAATTGCTCGGTCCCTTGAATTTTAAGTTGTTGTAGTGTGTATATGCCTTAATCGAACACCCCATATGCAAATATAAAGTATGCGGCACTTTGTTGCATACAATAACATTTATTCAGTTAACAAGCCCAGAGCCACTTTTTGTATTGGCTCTGTCTCATATTACGCAGCGCGGTTCACTAGCCTCACTAGCTGACCTTTTATGCTTACGCTGCATATTCCACGCTCCGTCTGAGTGCATATCATGAGCAACATTTATATGCTCACTAACACAGGCATATGCAAGCTACACACTCTCCCTCTCTTTGTAGCTGTTAACTGACAACAGCATAAGTTTATACATGTTATCCATAGGCTAAGAACATTTCTGAATTCAGTAAAGACATTATTAATATCCAAGCCAACCAGCACTGACGTGTTACTGCGATCATTTCAAAATATGTTATATATACATTTTTATATCACATGGCGACCGTGAAGCTATATCAAAAGCCTGGAGTAGAGCAGACGAGCTGGAGCTGGAGCTGGAGCCGGAGGACTGAAAAATAAAATAAATACTGAGTGAGTACAGGACATGAGCTCTAGGGCAAACACCAAGCCCAGACGCAGTGGCATTAAGGAGCGAATCAGACGTAGAGAGTCTGAAATAGTAAGACTTCTATATAAATGCAAAAATCCCCTCCCATGGGATACTGCAGTCAAACTAAATGTCGAACTCGAACATCTCGAGTCGTTATTAAAATCAAAGAGCAAGCCCTGTCTCTCAGAAATTAAAGATATAAAACTAACAAACAATCATCGTCCACCGCCAAGAACGATACCAGCACGTCCACGCCGATGCCCACCAATAGTGAGGGTCCCCTCCACAGCCCCCATTGCGAGGGCGCATGCCGTATTCAGGAAACAATAGCACCAGCAGAGTCAACCATCGCCTGAGAGGCAGACCGCCTCTTATGCCTACGAGGGAATGCAAAGCAACTAAGACAAGTTACGGGAGTGGCAACAAAAGCACCCAATAACGAGATGACCGACAGCGCTGTAAACTTAAAATTAAACTGTTTATAAAACTGTAATGACGCCCACTATGTTGTGTGCGCCAAAATCACTGCGTTGATCGAAGTAGGAATTTATAAAAAAAAAAAGGAACAAAGGCCTTCTGACAAAATAGATAATATCCAAAAAAAACAACAAAAAGGAAAAAGCCAAATCAAAAAAAAAAACGAAATTAAGAAAAAAAAATATATAAAAATCTAACTTTTCGCAAAAATTTTTGTTATTCTTCGAATAAAAATAGAAGTTTTACAAATCAAACCATTATTCATGAAAACTTTTTTAACTCCCCCCTTCCACAGACAATTATACACGAAATACACAACAGTTAACGTTCAGTCAAAAAATTGAGCTTGTGCCCAAAATGAGGGCAGATTTTAAATAAAATTAATAAAGTTAATAAAAAAAAAAATGTTCTAAAATAGAGAAGGGAATATTCTTGCAAACATTACCCTAGTCAAATTCAAGAATCATTGTCGAAATGCGTGGAAAAGAATCCAAGGCAGATGATAACACTGCCAATGTAGTGAACGTGGTAGAAGTTGTAGATACCATGCCCCATTTGCAGTTAACAAACATACTGCTAGTTATACTCATCGTAATAGCTTCAGTGAACATCCTTCTGAATATGTATCTTCTGCATAAAAAATCACTTAGAAAACGTTTCATGAGTCGGGCTAACGACTTAGACTGGATTAGCTTAGCGGCATAGATGCAACCTCGATAAATCGTATAAGTGCCTAAAGAAAAGCGCACCAGTGTTGAGACCCACCATAATTAAACACACTGAGATCCTTGTATATGAATACAATGAAATCAGGAGTTTAGTTAATGAGTGGCAACACAAACTCACAAGTCTACACAGAGTCCAAACTTCAGATACTTTACAACGTCTAAGGGACAGTAAACTGGTAAACTTAAAAGAAAAATATCGACTCCAGCTTTAATTACCATCGGTGTTAAATACACCGGTAATCAACTGGCAATCAACCTAATAAAGACTAAGCTGAAGGGCTATGCCAGAAATTTAACAAGACATGAACAAACAATTGTACAAATAATTGATAAATTTACAGCAACAGTCAAAGCAGAATCAGTAGATGTAATTTCAGCGAAATTACTAAATCTCAAACAAAAAAATAAGACAGCCAACCAATACGTACAAGAAATAAAAATGTTGAAAAAGTCTCTGGAAGGAGCCTATATCAGCGATGGCTTATCATTAGATCTACCCACAAAGTACAGCACAACGCTGGCTGTCAAGGCAATGGCTAACAACGGTACCATTGATAAGGTAAAACTTATCATGCTGGCTGGCACATTCAGTAATATGAACGATGCTATGTCAACATTTGCACAGAGGCAACAGGACATTTGAACACTGTCCTATTCTATCAGCAACAACATAACAGGGGTAACCGTGGAAATTATCACAATCATGGTTATATTAACCACAAGTCTAGAGGCCGTGGCAACTCGAATCGAGACCATAACAATAACGTCCGAATTACGCAACACACTTCGGGAAACTTCGAACAACCTTTAGATACGCAACAATAGAGAACAAGAAGGTTTACACCATCAATCTCAATCTTAATATATTTGTATCATTTAATCATGTGGCAACAGGAAAAAACTCGTTTTTATAATAGACACAGTTGCAGACATTTTAACTTAACTTAAATTTTCCGATTTACGCTCCGATAACGTACAGTTCTGGTAATAACTCAATATTATTACCAGCAAGATCCCAAGTTGTCCTCAAAATCACAATGGCCTCAAGTGAAGAAAGTATACTAATTCCAAACCAGGAAATTCAAGCTGGTATTGCTAGTATACCATTGCACTTCTCAAAACAAATTTGTCCGACTTCTAAATACAACCAATACTAATCAATTTGTTGATATAAATGACTTAGAATATGAATCACTTTCGCACTACAATGTTGTTCAAACAAACACGAAAACCAGAGAACAAACTGTCATATCCCAATTATCGAAAGATTTTCAACAAATAATTTTACAAACAAAAATTGAGATTGAAGGATGATGAGCCAGAACAAACGGTCATATCCCAATTATCGAAAAATTTTCAACAAATAATTTTTACAAACAAAAATTGAGATTGAAGGATGATGAGCCAGATGAAAAATGAAAAATTATAGAAATCCTCATAGCCAAATACAAGAAATTCAAGCTCAAGTACAAAAGTTAATTGACGACAAAATAGTCGAACCTTCTGTATCAGGATATAATAGCCCGGTTTTGCTAGTTCCGAAAAAATCTCTTCCAGATTCAGAAAAGAAAAAATGGGGATTAGTAATTGACTATCGTCAGATTAATAAAAAGCTGTTATCTGATAAGTTTCCACTCCCCAGAATTGATGATATTTTAGATCAACTAGGTAGAGCAAAATATTTTTGATGGCTCGACTTAATGTCGGGTTTTCATCAAATTGAACTTGAAACGAGAAAGAAGTGCTATCTTCGGCACAGCGAAGATTTAATACCCTTGCAGACCCAACCTTTTCAAAATGCTCATAGTGCTTTGCCCGTATCTAAGAAGCACAGGGAAAATAGTTAATGCCGAGTATGGTTAAGATATCTTGAAAAACAAAACAGGTTTCCATACAACAACTTAATTTTCGACCGATTGTTCTTATGGCAGCTATATGATATAGTAGCCCGATGTGAATAAGATTTTGCATAAGTGGAGGGAGCATAGTAAAACTAATAAATGCCGAGTTTGGTTAAGATATCTTGAAAAACAAAAAATATTCCATACAACAGCATAATTTTCGACCGATCGTTCCTATGGCAGCTATATGATATAGTTGTCCGATCTTAATAGGATTTTGCATATATATGGGGAGCGTAGTAAAACTAATAAATACCGAGTTTGGTCAAGATATCTTGAAAAACATAAAAATTTTCCATACAAAAACTTAATTTTCGACCGATCTTTCCTATGGCAGCTATATGATATAGTTGTCCGATCTTGATAGGATTTTGCATATATATGGGGAGCGTAGTAAAACTAATAAATACCGAGTTTGGTCAAGATATCTTGAAAAACATAAAAATGTTCCATACAAAAACTTAATTTTCGACCGATCGTTCCTATGGCAGCTATATGATATAGTTGCCCGATCTTAACAAAATTTTGCACATATATGGGGAGCTAAGTAAAACTAATAAATACAAAGTTTAGTCAGGATAACTTTATAAACAAAAATATTTTTCATACAAGAACCTACTTTTCGACCGATCGTTCCTATGGCAGCTATATGATATAGTGGTCCGATCCAGCTGGTTTTGACATATGAGCTGCGTGCAACAGAAAGAGGGAATTCTGCAAAGTTTCATAAAGATAGCTTTAAAACTGAGAGACTAGTTCGCATAGAAACAGACAGACGGACAGACGGACATGGCTATATCAACTCGGCTGTTGATACTGATCAAGAATATATATACTTTATGGGTTCGGAGATGTCTCCT
>NW_026996128.1:0-3646 GCF_035044405.1 Drosophila montana | reverse complement strand
TTCTCTTTGAGTTTGTGGTTTTTGAGCTTTTTAGTTCATTGATTTTGCACTTTGTTCTTGTACTTTGTACATTTAATTTAGTTTATAGTTTTGTGATTAATTATTATTGTTTTAATGTTTTTTTTTTTGTGTGTGTTTTATTGATAAGACCCAGTAATAACATATTGCAGGGATCAAAAGATATGCAAAGCCAGTCGTTATTTACTGTAGTAGCTTTATTGCCCGAAGGGTCAATGTTATTAGACTACTAGTGACCCGAAGGTTCTTGTGCACACTGACAACAATTTCGGTCGCGATTGTGCTTTAGATCTAGGAGTTAATTATCCTTTAGCGATCTTTAACAATATTGGACATGTTTATACTTATATTTATGCTTTTGTGCGAAGTTATGTTAAAATGTGGATGCGACTATATATATATCATTATTCAAATAATAAATAACAAAAAACGTTGTAATATAAAACTTTATGTAATATTGTGAAATAAAAATGAAAAATATAGCAGTTATTATGAAAATGGTTTCTTTTGAAACTAGAGTTATGACTGGGTTTTGGTAATAGATTTGAGATAAAATGAATATTGCAATTATTATTATTATGTCGTTTGCTTTGAAAATACGAAGAGCACTCATCTATTTTAATTTTATATATTAATTAAAGTCGCTCAATGTTCTAATACGCTTGCAATTCCACTTTAACTTGATGAGACTTCAAGCGCAAAAGGCGCGGGGGAGATTGGATCAGTTATAATTTTTAATATCAGATGCCGTTATATCTGAAATTCGATTGATTAATGTAAAACATTATTCGCAAACATCTTCTTCGAAAATGGAATAAGCAAGAAGAATTTAGTTTTGTAAAATATATATAAATTTATTAATCAAATACATTTTCGTATACAAATAGTTCTTCTTCACTATATGGTTGAGCTTCTTGATTCAAATAACGATGTCTATTGTTGAATATGTCCTCCTCATCTTCAATGACTGTTTCAAGGATTTCAACGTCATCATCAAAAGCCTCACGAGTTGTAGATGATATATTATTTTCTTGAATCTAACGATGCATTAGTAAATACAAATTAAAGAAAGTCGAGGCTCTACATAAGAATGTAATGAATGCGTCTTTCAGCGATTTGGGAAATTCCACTCGCAACATTGGTAAATTGGCGGAAAACGTTTCTATGAAAATTGTTTAATTCCCGTCCGATCAGTTTCAAAATCATTTTCAAAGCTTTTTAAAAACATTGATTTTATAACATACGTGCCACGGGCAAGGCCGGGTTATACCCGCTAGTTGTATATATAATGTATTGAATAATTAGGAAGACACTCGTTTTGTCGACCACTACAAAATAAATAAAAAATTTAAAAATTTAAAAAAATAAAAAATAAATTTATAGCTCCCTCCAAGTCGTATCACGTTTAATCGGCAAGCTTTCATCCCAAGTTAATTTGTCTTTAAAAAGCCGTTGAAGACAGATCTTTGCTTTAGTTATGACTGGTCCCAAAAGTCTAAGCGGATCATAAAACCGGGCAACAATATATGGAACTAAGCGCCTGCAGGGTTTTACAGTAGAATCTAGAACAGAATATGAAAATAGCAACTGGTCGATCGCTGGATTCCATACAAGACCAAGGGTGACATCGCTTCCATTATCGAACTTCAAGTACTGTTCCCTATCTTCATAGGCTATTCCATCGAGGACTTCTTGGTGACTGGAACATCACTTTCGAAGCTTTAAGTTTCCACGAGACAATATCCCGGCCGTCTGACGAATTTTCTCTCTGGCTTCAGCAACTGCGTTGGCTTCGGATATGATATCGTCAACGTAAAACTCGTGCTTGATGGTATCCTATTCAATTGGAAATGCATCACGCTTGTCAAAAGCCAACTGGTGCATTGGGCGCACTGACTGAAATGATGCTAATTTCGTTCCGTATGTTACTGTATCCAATTTAAAGATTTCGATGTCCTTCTGAGGCGAGTCCCTCCACAGGATGCACTAGAAGTAGTTATCATGCTAAGTCACTTGGACACAGCGACATTTTGCAAATGTCAGCTGTCAGAGCAACAGGATATGTGCGGAAGCGAATCAAAATGTGAAATAACTTAGGTTGAATGATTGGTCCCGCCATCAGTACATCATTAAGAGATTGTCCAGAACTAGTCGTCTCAGAGCCATCGAACACAACACGCAACTTGGTTGTGGTGCTGTCTTCCTTCAAGACGCAATGATGTGGGAGGAAGTATTTACAACAGCCACTCAACTCTGGACTAACTTGCGACATGTGATTTAGATCCAGAAACTCTTTGATGAATGCCGAGTACTGCTTCTTTAGATGCAAATGCCTAACCAATTTTTGCTCAAGACTGAGAAATCGACGATAAGCGTGGCCATAAGACTCTCCTAGAAGCTCTGCACTCCGCTTCAGAGGCAGCCGCCCTGAGTACTCGCCGGATGGTAAGCGGGAGAAGTTATTGGCAAAGTGCTGCTCGAATTCCAACTCTTCTTTGGTGGCTTTTACCATAGGCTCTTCCAAACGAACGTCCAACTGACCAGCTTCGCTGTCAGGAGTAAGGCCAGCAGCCAACAACGAGGTACTGCGCAGTCTCTCAAACCCACCGGTCATGACCCAGCCAAGACGAGTTTTTTGCAGAAGAGACATTTCTGGCAAAAGCACTATTTACCCAACACACAAAAGCTCATAGAAAAGGCTCGCTCCAATTAAAAGAACCACTCGCTGTGGTTTGTTGAACGCAGGAGTTTTCCAGTCCGATGTATCGATGATGAAGCTAGGCTGACTATCGGTAATTGTTGGAGTCACAAGAGCATCAAAGGTAGCTGAAAAATCTGAGTCTTGTGACTTTATGAGAATCGGCGCTCAAATCAGACGATATATACGAATGGTGTCGACGCTTCAGCTTCTGGTGAAGTAGCAAAATGCAGTAGGCTATGATGCTTTCCTCCACAAGTGACAATGACTTCTACTGCGTTTTTGACCGTTTTTGGTGTCCCTTCCATAGGCAGTTATAACAAAATGTCACTTTCTTGACTTTCTTATGCCGGATTTCCTTATGGTTGGATTTGCCCACCTGAGAATTGGTCATATGGGATGACATGGCATGTTGCACGCTCTCCATCCTTTGACTACGCCTTTTCAGAAATGTGAAGAACTCATCGGCTATCGGGATTTTGTCAATGCCTGCGGCCTCCTCCCATTTTGTCTGAATCTGTCCAACATTTGAAGCAGCGTGTGCACTATTATGCATCCTGAAATTTGCTCCAAACTGCCCAAGGTCTGCAACGCACTCATATGCTAATTGACCTTGTCCGAGAACTCACGCAGTTTTGAAGCCGACTCCGAATCTTCGTTCTTGAACCCTAGAAGCTCATTGATGTGTGCCTGGAAAACAAAACGTTTGTTACTAAATCTTCTATTTAGAATTGTGACGCGGAGTCACTGTGAATCCCGCGCCCAAACATAAAATAAAGGAAAAGAATAAATAATCAATAATCAAACAAACATAAAGGAAAAGAATGAAATAATGAACGAATGGAATAAATAGTTAATAATCATATTTTATCATAGGTTAAGCATAAAAGAAAATGAAGTAATTAATAATCATATTTTTGTCATAATACA
>NW_026996127.1:0-17779 GCF_035044405.1 Drosophila montana | reverse complement strand
CCTTTGATACCCTAGCTCTTCCGGGTTTGGGGTGGGGTTGCTGTGTCCTGAGACCGTCGCTACATAAACTTAATTATTATAGAGTCCCTGCTGAATCTAAATTGTGGAAGCTAAACTTCCATTTAAACATACCAAAAAGTGGACAAGAAGAAAACCCAAACCTAACTTACAGCGTATTAACTGTATACATCAACATGTTGGTGAGGCTCCTTACAGCTAAACAACTGTCTGATTGTTGCAGGATCTGAGATGAAGGGCGATCCTGGCGATCTTTTACCCACCCAACCATGAATCTCCCATGCCAGCTTAAGAGAGACTCCCTATAGTAAACTAATCTATAACATTAGGTCAATATGCCTCCCCTCATTAACGATACTTAAACTTTCATTTTGAATTACAATAATATATATGCTTCATTTATTCTCTCTTTAAATTTTAACATTCTTTGTAATTTTGCACATTTGTTAGCTAGATGCGATTTGCAAATTAATTCTTCAGAATGATTTAATTATTAACGGAAGATACATATTTAATTTCCTTGTTTGTTTGCGTTTCTAAGCCCGGTTATAATAAAAAAACTACTATCTGTATGTATAGTTCCTTAATTAAACTTATTACTACTATTATTTCCTCATATGACGTGCCTGTTGTATAACTACAAAAAAAATGTATCGATGCTGTAAAACGTGCATTGGGCTACGTATATATATATTGACCGAGCAAAAATCATAAAAAATTCAAACTAAACAAACTAATAGGTGCATACTTTTAGTAAGAACGGTCTCAAAGCAAATCAGCAGTTTCTAATACGTTCCTCCGCGTCAAGCTTTCGAGTTATGCAGGGGCTCAAAGCGACAAAAGCTCATTGTGAGCATAAGCGATTACTTGTAACCGATCAGCTGTTCTTTTATTACGTTACTTTATATGTGTATAAATGAATGCATAATCAACTTACAAACAGAAAGCGTGTTTGAAAGCTCTCTCGCTTGTAAGCATTGTGCAAGCTCGATCGGCACCTGCATATTCACTTATCACAGATACGACGACGCAACGAGAAAGCTTTCAGAACGAAGAGGAAGAAGGAAGTGTGGTGACTTACATGCAACTGCGGTAAAAGGCGTTCCAACGCTGGAGACGGTGTTGTTCCCTTTAGTTTATGAGTAGTGGGTTGGTATGGTATGTTCTTTTTTTTTTCTTTAATCAATTAAGCACTAAAAGTTTGTTGATTAATTACGCATATTTTCTTTTAGAATTTTTGTTTGTAATATTTATATATACTAAGTTTTTTTATTATATTTTAGTTTTGTTCTCTGCGTGAGAGCACTGCTGACTTGCTTTGTACACACTTGCTTCGTAAACACTTAAAAAAAATTTGCATACAAAAATTTCAATATTTCCGATTCCCTGCTGGAGGGCTTAAATCCTATGGCATTGCACTCAAAGATTTTAAACATTTTTCTGTTCGTTTAAGTCTGTTATTTTGTTTTCTAATTTGGGTTTGTGAGACGGCCATGTGCGTCAATGTTTCCTGGACCCGTTGGCGGTTCCAATTGGCACGGCAGACGTGCTTCAAGAAATGGCACCCTGGTGGCCAAAATATTAGCCAATAACCCAGAATTTTGTTGGTTGGCTGGGGCAACACCCATTTTTGTCTTGGTGATCCTATGGAGCACTAGCAACGATTCGGATGAGGGCGATCGAAATAGTCAGGCTCTATAAAACAACACTATATTATTTTTCACGGTCTGAAAAAATATTATTATGTGCGCATACCTTCTCCTTTTTTCCTCTTCACCGCTTTATTAGAAGCTGCTACAAGTGGAGCAAAGATGGGATGCCCTTGGATTAGGGTTTTGGTTGTCCGTCACACGTGCGTGGTTGGTTCACCGGCGATTGCCACAACTCAAGCAGTTCCGGTCACTCCCGTGCCCAATTGTTCAACAAAAATGGATGGCGAATTTGTACGGGGTTATTCTACTTCCGTTTTAGTTTATTTTTTTGTAAAAAGATTATTAAAAAAATTTTTTTTTCTCGGAATAAACTTAAGCAATTATGTAATCACGACGATTTTCTTCCTTGGGAGTTATATCAGCAAAAAGGCATTCTGCTGCTATCCGCAGGTTTTTATAGGCTTCCGAAGAAAAAGCTCATGCTCCCGGATGACAAGTGGAGACAACGAAGTTGGGGGTGATCATATAAAGCTCCCATGTGGAGATATATGAGCGGTGCAAGCTTACAAAAGCTCGACTTGCTTCTAGCACATTATCTAAAGCTTCAGTTGGTACAAGCCAGCTTTTGTCTGTTACAACACAGGCGACATTTTTGTCGCAAACGATATGTGGTGGAACTGAGTTTACTTTCTTGGTTGTTCTCATCGACCATTACACCACCCGATAATCTGAGACGATAGTTGGAAGATTAGCGGGAATTAGCTACGAATATCTTTGGCGTGATATGTTCCTAATTCACGTCGTTGTAAATCTTCTAATAAATAAAAACTATTGCCAAGCTTCTTTTTAATCCGACACTTGACAAATTGTGGTCCCAATTTCGCGTTGAAATTGTGCGAGCATTTGCTAAGCGCAAAGTTCCGACGAAAAACTTCTTGACCATCTTTAAAGGAAACAGGCTTGGAACGTAAATTATATTGCGCCGCATTCTTTTCATATGCTTTGCGAATATTGGTTTGTATATCTTTTCTTAGCAAGGCCAAATTATCTGTTCTTTGTAATGGCCATATGGGCTCTTCTAAAAGCGACACTTCTTTTAAGAGACGATAATCTGCTGCATGAGTAATCATGTCTATCCCAAAAACGGCTTTATATGGGGAGTAACCTAAAGATTGGTGCAAGGATGATCGTAGTGCACACGAAATGGCTGAAATGTATCTATCCCATTCGGTTTGCTCCTTTTACTCCTCCTTAAGAGAGAACGATTCACCCGTTCTGCCGCATTGCTCTGGGGCGAGTATAACGCTGTATAAAAGTGTTTTATGTCCAGTTCCGTAAGAAACGCATTAAAATCATTGGCTCGGAACCGTGTGCCGTTGTCACTAACCAGGTTCTCGGGCACTCCGAAACAGTGAAATATTTGCTTTTATAAAAACTCCTGTATAGAGGAAGATGTAAATTTTTTTAGCGGATGCAGCCAATAAAATTTGCTAAAATGATCTAATACAATTAATAGTCCCACATGACCACTCTTGCTTCTTGGGTAGGGCCCCAATAAATCAATATATAGCCTCTGGAATGGTCTACATGTAACAGATTGTAAGCCCACAGGTGGGCGAAGAACATAGTTGGGCGCTTTGGTTTCCTTACATGTGTCGCAGTTACAAATGTAATTACGCACATCGTTCGCTAATCCAGGCCAGAAAAGATTTCTACGGTAGACCTTAGGTGCACAGCGGGACCCTTTGATACCCTAGCTCTTCCGGGTTTGGGGTGGGGTTGCTGTGTCCTGAGACCGTCGCTACATAAACTTAATTATTATAGATTCCCTGCTGAATCTAAATTGTGGAAGCTAAACTTCCATTTAAACATACCAAAAAGTGGACAAGAAGAAAACCCAAACCTAACTTACAGCGTATTAACTGTATACATCAACATGTTGGTGAGGCTCCTTACAGCTAAACAACTGTCTGATTGTTGCAGGATCTGAGATGAATGGCGATCCTGGCGATCTTTTACCCACCCAACCATGAATCTCCCATGCCAGCTTAAGAGAGACTCCCTATAGTAAACTAATCTATAACATTAGGTCAATATGCCTCCCCTCATTAACGATACTTAAACTTTCATTTTGAATTACAATAATATATATGCTTCATTTATTCTCTCTTTAAATTTTAACATTCTTTGTAATTTTGCACATTTGTTAGCTAGATGCGATTTGCAAATTAATTCTTCAGAATGATTTAATTATTAACGGAAGATACATATTTAATTTCCTTGTTTGTTTGCGTTTCTAAGCCCGGTCATAATAAAAAAACTACTATCTGTATGTATAGTTCCTTAATTAAACTTATTACTACTATTATTTCCTCATATGACGTGCCTGTTGTATAACTACAAAAAAAACGTATCGATGCTGTAAAACGTGCATTGGGCTACGTATATATATATTGACCGAGCAAAAATCATAAAAAATTCAAACTAAACAAACTAATAGGTGCATACTTTTAGTAAGAACGGTCTCAAAGCAAATCAGCAGTTTCTAATACGTTCCTCCGCGTCAAGCTTTCGAGTTATGCAGGGGCTCAAAGCGACAAAAGCTCATTGTGAGCATAAGCGATTACTTGTAACCGATCAGCTGTTCTTTTATTACGTTACTTTATATGTGTATAAATGAATGCATAATCAACTTACAAACAGAAAGCGTGTTTGAAAGCTCTCTCGCTTGTAAGCATTGTGCAAGCTCGATCGGCACCTGCATATTCACTTATCTGAAAGCTCTATGTATGCAGATACGACGACGCAACGAGAAAGCTTTCAGAACGAAGAGGAAGAAGGAAGTGTGGTGACTTACATGCAACTGCGGTAAAAGGCGTTCCAACGCTGGAAACGGTGTTGTTCCCTTTAGTTTATGAGTAGTGGGTTGGTATGGTATGTTCTTTTTTTTTTTCTTTAATCAATTAAGCACTAAAAGTTTGTTGATTAATTACGCATATTTTCTTTTAGAATTTTTGTTTGTAATATTTATATATACTAAGTTTTTTTATTATATTTTAGTTTTGTTCTCTGCGTGAGAGCACTGCTGACTTGCTTTGTACACACTTGCTTCGTAAACACTTAAAAAAAATTTGCATACAAAAATTTCAATATTTCCGATTCCCTGCTGGAGGGCTTAAATCCTATGGCATTGCACTCAAAGATTTTAAACATTTTTCTGTTCGTTTAAGTCTGTTATTTTGTTTTCTAATTTGGGTTTGTGAGACGGCCATGTGCGTCAATGTTTCCTGGACCCGTTGGCGGTTCCAATTGGCACGGCAGACGTGCTTCAAGAAATGGCACCCTGGTGGCCAAAATATTAGCCAATAACCCAGAATTTTGTTGGTTGGCTGGGGCAACACCCATTTTTGTCTTGGTGATCCTATGGAGCACTAGCAACGATTCGGATGAGGGCGATCGAAATAGTCAGGCTCTATAAAACAACACTATATTATTTTTCACGGTCTGAAAAAATATTATTATGTGCGCATACCTTCTCCTTTTTTCCTCTTCACCGCTTTATTAGAAGCTGCTACAAGTGGATGCCCTTGGATTAGGGTTTTGGTTGTGCGTCACACGTGCGCGGTTGGTTCACCGGGGATTGCCACAACTCAAGCAGTTCTGGTCACTCCCGTGCCCAATTGTTCAACAAAAATGGATGGCGAATTTGTACGGGGTTATTCTACTTCCGTTTTAGTTTATTTTTTTGTAAAAAGATTATTAAAAAAATTTTTTTTTCTCGGAATAAACTTAAGCAATTATGTAATCACGACGATTTTCTTCCTTGGGAGTTATATCAGCAAAAAAGGATTCTGCTACTATCCGCAGGTTTTTATAGGCTTCCGAAGAAAAATCTCATGCTCCCGGATGACAAGTGGAGACAACGAAGTTCGGGGTGATCATATAAAGCTCCCATGTGGAGATATATGAGCGGTGCAAGCTTACAAAAGCTCGACTTGCTTCTAGCACATTATCTAAAGCTTCAGTTGGTACAAGCCAGCTTTTGTCTGTTACAACACAGGCGACATTTTTATCGCAAACGATATGTGGTGGAACTGAGTTTACTTTCTTGGTTGTTCTCATCGACCATTACAACTGTATAGGCGAAGGAGGGTTCAAAACTATTGGAGTTTTGGAAGCGTATGGCACCTGGGGTCTGACACGGTGGAGCAGCGTATTGTGACGTACATTGCACGTGAAACAACAATGGTACTGTCTGGCGAAGAAGTTTAAGCACAACTTTTGTTGCTTAATGACGGAAACTCTCTCGGGTACGGACATTTGTTGGAAACGTGGGCATAGACGCACAGAATGATTTCCTTCTGACACAATTTGCAGTGTTGTGACTTTGTGGTCAATGTTGTTTCGAGGTTCTTAGGTGGTTGACTCTTTTTTTGTGTGTTTGGACTGGGATGGCGTATGTGCGCTAAGGCGTACATCCTCTATCGCCTCTAAGGTGCGATATCGGTCAATCAGAATTGTATTTATTTCGGACCATTGAGGTATCTCTGCCTTATCGTGGAGCGATAGCTCTCATAATGACAGCGTAAGCTTAGGCAATTTAGAGGAGCACAAAAAAAGCAGACAATCCCATATTTCGGTGCTTACCGTGGGTTGCTGAGGGGAGATTGAAAAGAATTTTCAATTGACTATTGACTAATAGTCGCTTATTTTCAAATCCCCCGTCAGGCTCGCCCACGCTGACTGAAAGCCGTCATTCGTGAGCAGGGACTTGAAGACAATTGCCCTAGCTTCGCCGCTGATTTTTGAATTTAAATGGAACAATTTTTCCACCGGTGTCAGTCTTGGATTATCTATATAGACCGCCGTAAACAAGTCTCGAAAAGTAGGCCAGCGTAGGTAATCCCCACTGAAATCTTTAGTGTCGCATGGCGGGAGACTGCAACCCCTGGACATGGAGAAGTTGGAAGGCGGTTGCGCAGCTTGTCTATTTAAGGCAATGGCTCTTTCTATTTTTTCGCTTAGTTGAGCCGCACATTGCTCGTAAACGGAGTACGAGTAATCATATTTGGCTTGCATAGCTACAAGGTCACTGCTGCTGCAAGCGCCTTGGTTGAGAGCTTTGAAACACAACTCTACCTTCTTCCATAAGGAATTGATTTTTCATTGATTTTCATTTCAAACTGGCCTAGTTGGTCAGATATCGAAACGAAATCGTTCAGTGCTATTTCACTAGACTTCTGCATCTTTTGCGTAGTCAAACCGGTAAATTTTGGTGTGATATTTCTTGTCGGAATCGGACTCACAGGCTTGCGGACGGATGTGCTGGTACCCTCGACCTTTAGTTTCCCAATAACCATTCTAGATGAGCTTAAAGGTCGCTTTGACTCCTTATCGGACGGTGCTGTGATTCGTTTTTGGCTGTTTTGATCACTACCGATTGGCATACTAGGCTCTTCACAGAGCCGAAATTTTTAATAATCGGGTGAGATGTGAACAAATACAAACAGTTTGAATCAGCCGAGCGAAAACGGAATGGAAAATTGCACAGAAACGTTGGAAACGAGATATTAGAACAAAATGGAATGACCGATATGGTGTACAGTATTGAGTCCAACGAAATTGGAAAATTTTACTAAATTAATTATGTTTATTTAGTTTCCTTATTTGAAAAATATTATAATTATTTCTTATTGAAACGTGTAGTGGAAACGGATCGAAAGAAACACGTTTATTCTAAACGCAGCTCAGTGGAAAGCTTTTAGCATATTATTATTGTATATAACTTGTTATAAGAATAAAGAAAAACAAGTAAGAGGTTCTAGTCGGGAGCTCCCGACTAGGGGATACCCCGAACCCTCTTCTTCCAACACCAAATGTAGCTCGCGCCACGCGCTCGTTTGATTTAGTAGTAATAAAGAAAAATGAAAATAAAAAAAAAACAAATTGTTCCCTTGGCAGGGTTCGAACTCGCAACTAACCGCACCACTTGCCGCTGCCTCTACTCAAGGCCACACCAATAATTGAACTTTAATGAGAAAAAAAGCAATTAAAATAGCAGCACAGAAAACAATACAATCGCAATTGCAATGCTGTTGATAGAATTCAAAGCAAACACGCATGAATGTGTGTGTGTACATGTATACAGAAATTCTTGGAATTTTCGCAGTAGCTATGCTGTTAACACGTGCGCACATAACTTTTGTGTTTCTTAACCGATCTTAATGAAATTTTCGACAGTACATCTTATTGTAGAATAGAATATAGAATATTTGTGCATTCTCAAAAATTCAATTGCATATAAATTGTGGCTTAAATTGATGGGCAATACAAGTTGAATAATTAACTTGATTTATAGCTTTACGGTGGTAGCGGGGAGGTGGCGATAGTTATAAAATGAAAGATACTTAATATATGTATACTATTATAGAAGCTACATATCATGTTTGGAGGTTCTAGCTCTTATAATTTAGCAAATTTGCTCAAAAAGGGGAATTTCGATATCTATTTTTATCGATTGCTTGGAAGCGGGGCAAGTTATCGAATATCGGAAACAAACTCCGATCATATGTTTTTAGTAAAAGCCTAACAGTGATTAGTGTTTTTCAAGTTGCACTTTAAGGGTGCTTCAAAGTGAAAGAGAACTTATGATAATGGCAAAGTGAGGCATTCGCATTTCTGCAGCCCTTTTGCGTTACTTCGCTCTTTTTGTTTGTAATTTATTTTATTATTTTAAGTTGTTCATCATGAACTGCACACACAACGACAACAACGATGAGCGACTTGTTTTACGGAGCGTCTGCTCCGTTTAGGTTCGGAATTTATTCTGTTTTGTTCTTCGATATATGAAATGGACTTAGGCTAATTATGTTAAAGCTAACATCGTCAGAGAGGGAGAACGCGGTCATGCATATATATTTGCATTAAGTTATTAGTGCAGCGCTTATGCCGTAAGTCGGCATAAGACGGTGGCCGTCAAGTGGCTGAAAATATTACATTTGATCGAGTCACTGACTTGCGTTTATGTTTTGATTTGTTCGTTTATAACCATTAGTGTCAATGGCAATATTTAAGATTATCACAAAGTGCTACAAAGCGCATGCATGAATACCCTACAGGCGGACAGACAAACGGACATGGATAGATCGACTCGGCTTGTGAGGCTGATCAATAATAATAAATTAAAATATAAGTTTCCTCACAACAGACCGCACTACTTGCCGCCGCCTCTACTCAACAGCCACACCAATTATTGAGTCTTAATGAGAAAGAAACGAATTAAAATAGCAGCACAGAAAACAATACAATCGCAATTGCAGTGCTGTTGATAGAATTCAAATAAGATGCGCATGAATGTTTGTGTGTGTACGGGTATACAGAAATTCTTGCAATTTGCGCCTATCTTGCTATGAAATATTTGTTTAAAAAAATTACATTGAAATTGTAGGTTAAATTGGTAGACAGTATAAATTGGTTTATTTACTTTATTTATAGTTATAAGGTAGTAGCGGGGAGGTGGTGATAGCTATAAAATGAAAGATACTTGATATATATATACTCTCCTAAAAGATACATATCATGTTTGGTGGCTGTAGCTCTTATTATATAGCAAATTTGCTAAAAAAAGAGAATTTCGATATCTATTTTTATCGAATGCTTGGAAACGGGGCAAGTTATCGAATATCGGAAACAAACTCGATCTGCGCGGGCATTAGGACGACCTACAGCTAACATTTCAAGTCTCTAGCTCTTATAGGTTCTGATATCCTTGCGTTCATACATACGGACAGACGGGCTGGATCGACTCGGCTATTGATGCTGATCAAGAATATATATGCACTTCATGGGGTCGGAGATGATTCCTTCTGTCTGTTACATACATTTGCACAAATACAATATACCCTGTTTACCCATTTTTAATGGGTTCAGGGTATAAAAAATAATACATATGTTTGGATTTATTATTAGCTACCGCAGCTCAATGGAAAAGTAAATTGAATTTTCCTCGTCGAAAAAAAAAACACGTTTGCTTCACTATTAGGTTACTTTTCGTCTGTGTATATTTTCAGAATTTAGGTGACAAATGTACTAGTGCAATTGTGGTGAATATGGTTTTTAGTTCTGGTTCCGGACTTAGAGCCAACTTCATTGGTTAGCGCCGGCTAGATACACTTCTTGTGTAAACAATGTTCATGAGCGACTTCAGTGAATTCTATCAACAGTATTGCAATTGTGATTGTATTGTTTTCTGTGCTGCTGTTTTATTCCGTTTTTTTCTCATGAAGAAAATTCTTGGTGTGGCTGTTGAGTAGAGGCGCTTGCAAATAGTGTGAACTGTTACCAGTTCGAGACCTATCGAGGAAACATTTTTTTTTTTGCATATATTTTTATTACTGCTGATGCAAACGAGCGCATAGCGCGAGCTGAATTTGGTGTAGGGTTTAGAGGGTTCAGAGTATTCCCTAGTCGGGAGCTCCCGAGAGAGCCTCTTACATGTTAGTATTAATTATTTCAAACAGATAAGATCCGAGCTTTTAGTTCTGTGCTTATATTTTAAGCTGCTGTTTAAGTAGAATAGTGATGGTAAAGTACATGGACGATTGTTTATGTAAGTTTTAAGAATATTAACAAAGTATTTTAAAGTGAATATGTAAATGCAGCGTAACATGATATATGTTGTTCAATATTAAATTAATTGATGTTCTGCTGCGAACAGCCACTTCTAATCTATATTTAGATTCCTTTGCGTAATCTTCTTTATTATAAAGTGGCTCTATTTTATCTATGCTATTTAAATAATTTGGTAGGTTTGGGTTTTTGCTAAAAACCAGCTCATATGGACAATAATCTTGTGCCATGGATGGGGTTGTATTGTAGCAATTAACAAAATATTTAAGCCATACGTCCCAATCAGTTTTATCAAATGATATGTAGGAACGTATGTATTCATTTAAGATTCAGTGACTTCGTTCCACAGATGGTCTGCTGTAGACGTATTTACATAAGTCTTTAATTATGGAATTCTTGTATTCAATACCCAGGTCCGTACTGAACTTCTTTATTGGACCGTACTTTAGAATAAAGGATTCGAATATACTTTTGCTACACTTTTTGTGATTTTATTCGCTATAGGTATGGAAACAAGATATATTGAAAAGTCACAAATAATCGTGACTGCATATTCGTTACCATTTTTTGACTAAGTAATGGACCAATGGTGTAGCCTAGTACTTTGTCGGAAACACTTATTGGTGTATCTGCATTGGTTAATGGGGTCTTCGAGTGCTTGGTAGTTTTAACTTTTTGACATTTCTGATATTTACGTCCGTACTTGCCAAAAGTAATGTCTTTTAATTTTTGCTAATGTTTTTGAAATGCCTTTATGACCTCCTTGCATGGGTTCATCATGGAATGTAGATAATATTGCTTCTTTTTCTTTATTTGCATTTATTTGGGTCACCGGCTTGAGTAGCGCTACTCTTAAGTTCTTCAAATATTATTTGCCCATATTTTTGAAAGTATCTCTTGAATTGTTAGCTTATCTTATTTATACCGGCATCTGTTTCAAGCCTTTGGAAGAATTGACCTAGGTTAAGAATTCCATTGGTATATAGATTGCTAATCTCAATTCTTGCTATAAATTGTTTACCAGGTTTTAGTTAACATTTAAAAGGTGTTAATCGCAAGGTCTTTACTTTCTCACATCGCCATTCTTATTGACTTGATAACCGTTGGGCATAGAAGCATTTTCAAAATTTTTCCGCGGCAAATTATCTTGTTTATTTTCATTATTATCTCCTGCGCTGGATTTATTTTGTCCACTTTGTTGTTTTATAGTGACTTTCAAGACATGGCATGTCATTTCTTTTAACTCATTGAGGCTTATTCTTGACAACGCATTCGCAATAAAATTATTTTTACCCTTAACGCATTCGCAATAAAATTATCTTTACCCTTAAGATATTCTACTGTAAATTCATATTCTTTATGGTAATCGCGTGAAACGATGGGAGCCATTGCTCGTTGAAAAATACGTTATATTTCGAGAATCTTTATGAAGTTCAATCTGGTGGTATCCAGACATCCAGACATTGCTCGTCCTAGTTGATCATGAATATCTTCTACTCTTGGCAGTGGGAACCTGTCAGACAATAAATAATAATGAAGGAGGAGGAGGAGGAGGAGGAGGAGGAGGAGGAGGAGGAGGAGGAGGAGGAGGAGGAGGAGGAGGAGGAGGAGGAGGAGGAGGAGGAGGGGAGGGGTAATCAGGGGTTTGTGGTTTGTTTATGTTTGTGAAGGTCAAGTGAAGTCAAGATCAAGGTCAAGTTTGTTTATAAATATTGTGTAGGTCAGGGTTGTTGTTGTTTTGAAATTGTTTTGGATGTGGTTTGTGATCGTGTGTGTGTGTGTGTGTGTGTGTGTGTGTGTGTGTGTGTGTGTGTGTGTGTGTGTGTGTGTGTGTGTGTGTGTGTGTGTGTGTGTGTGTGTGTGGCGCATTTGTTCACGCTGTGTTGTGCGGGGAATTTGGAGGGAGGGTTAGTGTTGGTTGGTGACACATGTGCGCGCGCGCGCGCGCTCGAGTTGCTATGCTATGCTATCAGTGGCTTGTGGTGTGAGCGTGCCGAGTTCTTTGAGTGTGTGTTGGGAAGCCCGAAAATATGCATAGTAGCTATCAGCTGCATAGCTATAATGCGGTTTATTGCTGTGTGCGCATTTCGAGGGAGAATATAATTTTAAATTTCGACTGTGGTCGTAAGAACGGAAGCGGCATATGGTATCAGCATATGCAGCTGAGAATTTATGTATGTTATTTTTTTTAAGAATGCATACTTATCATGTTTATTTTATTTAAATAAAAGTCTATAGATTTTTTTTTGAAACAAAAAATAATGTTTATTTTTCATTTATTTATTACACATTCTGTTTTCTAACTTAACATATTTTGTTATAATAGAGTTATACTTATGTAGTTGAGATATAAATTTATAACAGCTACATGTATCGGGTCCTTCTGTTGCATCATCGGAAGACCAAGGACAGCATGTTAAATGCATCCCAAATTGAGATTTTTTAATATCGCAATATGTTCGCTCCAGTAAGTAACTTCTAAACGAATTTAAAAAGTTCAGATCTTCCCTTGAGAGTTTATCCTTGAAAGCTTCCGAAAACGCTTCAATATTATTTATAATTGAGCGGAACAATGATTTTGGTACGTCCATCGCAGTTTGCTGTAGAAGAATAACTAATGTAGAAATAAAACGTAAACCTTTTTTTTGAAATTTTTTTTTTCAATGAGAATTTTTTTTTTTATTAATATTGTATTACATGTTTTTTTTATGCTTAATATTAGAAGGTATCATTATTCATTGCTAAAATAATCGCTTACTCAGGATTGATAGGATAACCGATGAGCGGTGTAAGCGGATGTTGTAGTCCTGGGCTCAAAATATGTTGTAAGATGTCCTTTTCTTTTGATCCATATGTGATGATACGTCTACCTCTGGTCTTCTCACGAAGCCATTTCTTAGTGGAAATGTACTCGTCCTCACCGTTCTCCCACGAGAGCACTTCATCTCTCCGGGAGTGGGTTTGCTGTAGCTTATTAAGATGTCCAAAGGGATAGGGCGATTTTACCCGAAATACTCGATCGAGTATAGTGTCCGGCGTAAAGAAGATTGCTACTTCTTTAACGATTATTTCGCAATGTTTTCCGCGAGTAAATGTTAAATAAATAACAGCGATATTCATTATTTTTTTTTTGGGGTTTATTTTTTTATTATTAAGAGCGCTACTAGACTGTTCGCGATCAGACTATGCGTTGAACTAGTGAGGTTAATGGGGAATACTCAACCAAGCGGTCATGGATAAGTAGGCAGTAAGCATCGCATGGTGAAGTATTTCCTGTTGATAAGTCTATAGAAATACGAACATCTATGGGCCCGGTTTTGACTGCCTCATTCTGGTATGATAAGTCCACGACGACAATGGAGCATTTTTTTGAAATTCTTTAGGCGTTACAGTGGTTGAGGTTCTTTCATATAATAGCTTTCTTGAAATTTAGCGTACATATCATACAAAACAGCAAATCGTCTGCGTTCAAAATTTAAATTTAAATCGTCATATGGATATGTTTCCGGTTCAAATGAACTTTTAAATTTAATAAATTGTTTGTAATCATTTTTCCCCCGAAATAAATGCGAATAACGCAAATCGGGGGCGTTCTCTATTAGCTGCTAGCTTTACATTCCAAGTGTGTTGAGAGCCAGCTGTGAATGATGGATTCATATAACAGTCCCAGCTGCGGAATGCGATTGGGAGAGAACTTCCACTTTTAACCATATTAAACATTTGAAGTTTTGCTTGATCATTTAGCTCTATATGGGGGATTTTCCAGGTTATCTTGGAAATTTTGAGAGTATGTACAACGTTTTCAATCTTCTCTTCCAATACACCGCTCATAGTTTTATTCATGAGTAGTATCAGTTCATGTTTACAATTTAATAGGATTTTGTTGTAGTCTTCAGCAAAGCCGAGTAAACATTTTAGAGGCACATTAAAATTAAAAAACCCCTTCCCTTTTTCACAAATTTCCGATAGTTCGCGAGTTTCGCCTTTAAACCATCCAGCGTTCTCAAGCATTTCACTCTCAGAGTTATTTAGGGAAACGTAGTTTTTTATGGTTGAAGTAACTCCAACCAATCGCGTGCGATCAATTTCAGTTCCATTTAGTTCATAGCGAATTTCATCAAACAGATATGCCATACAGTTATTTTTAAGTTTGCCTGTAGGAGCTAATATATTCCCATCCTTAGTAATCGAACCTTCTATGCTGATGTAACTTTCATGTGGTAAAACATATAAATCTTGGTTTTGTATTGTAATTCGAACTTCATCATTAACATTAAAAGATTGAAGATAGGGTGCATAAGTATGGTATTCCTTTTTCCTTATACTATCATCAGAATAGGGTTTTTCACGAACATTTAAAATGCTGTTGCTGTTGGCCATTGTTTTCTAACTTTAAGACCTAGAGATTTTAAGAATATTCTATTTGCTGGTGTAAGGGCTCTCCTTGTTGATCCTCGCCCTACTGTGGAATAAGAGCGACTGTTTCGTATCACTGGCTTCCAAACGTTTTTATTATTGTAAATTATCATTCTCGTGCTCTCAAATGTAAGCGAAGAGTTATTTCTTCTTCACGCAAGTTAATCAAGTTACCGTCTTGATCAATTATTCGTATTGTTAATGTGTTTATCTCTCTGGTGTTTAATGGCAAGTAAATGAGGTTGTGTGGCATCTCATTCATTTTATATCCTGGTGCAACGTTGAGAGCAAATTCATGAAGCGTATGAGATAAGACATTATTAACATATGAACCGTTAATAATATTACACTCTAATCGAATTGTATTCACTTTAAATATATTTACACCTAAGTCTGAAGTGTGAGTAACGTTCGGTAATAGAACTCTTTTTTTAAAACCAAATAATTGACCAATCGAACGATTTTTATTAAAATATATTGGCACACTTTTGGCTATCACTTCTACATTAAGCGTATTATTATTGCTTTCAATTATGAGGTCAGAGTGCTGGGTAACAAGTTTTCGGTCCACCAACTCATCTAAAATGAAGTTAACAATGTCCTCAAGCTCGTATGATCCAACGGGTATTTCAATTGTATGTTCCCCAAAATAAAATAGATTATTTGTCCGGTCAACATTTGGGATTGAATTGTACATATGAAAATCAACTAGACAGCATTCGTATTCTGTTAGCAATTCAATGGGAGGAATGTAATTTGCTGTTAAAATTGCTCCTTTCCCAGTTAAAGTTATTGTTGTTGAAATGAATGTTAAATGAATGAAAATTTGCTTAATTTTACAGTTATATTTACATATATAACTTTATTATAATGAATAATTTATATTATAATAAATGTATCAAATCCTATTCTATATCTTCCATTGTCTATTGCATCATCCTTGCTAATCATAAGGAATCCATATTTATTTTTCCAACATAGTTGACAAATTTTTATAAACGTTTCGAAATTCATATCGACACCCACATGATCTTGATATATGTGCTTCATATTAAGTTGATCTTGGTTGAACATTATTATTAAATTGGCATTATCGCGCACAAGATGCTTCGGTATCCGTGTATACGTTTGGCATAAATAAAATGAGTCAATGTTTTTATGTCGTCCCATGCAAAAGTATGAACGTATATTATCTTGTTTTTCGCATGCTACATCATCAAATATCATTATCGAACTATCCTTGGCTTTCTCAGGTGATATAACAGCTTCGTTCTCAGAAACCGTGAAATACCCCATTCCTTTTATTGGTGTAACAAGATTTTTTAAGTATTCATATTTCGGTTGAAATAATGATTTTGAGTATAAGTAAATATTTTTAAATTTTAATCCATTTGGACTCTCTATTAAGCTGATCATGAGATTTGTCTTTCCGCAATTAGAAGGACCTACAATTAATCCTCTAATTGAGTTTGGTAATAGCACACTGTGTCTAATATTATTTTTATTGGGTGAAAAGTCAATATTTCTCACTTCTATATTCTTTTTTTGCTTCTTTAAACGCATATTTAATGATTTATTCTCGCACATGGAATATCATTCACTGCTATACCTTCAACGATTAAGTATCAATTAAAATGTCCATTAGTTTTTATAAAAGGTTCAGTCGTTAACCAAACGCCTATAGTGGAGGTAGTCTAGTTAATAAAATAATTAATAGCCTCCCGATTGAATTACATCTACCTGGATATCAATTCTGTGGGCCAGGCACGAAACTAAAAGAGCGCCTACAACGCGGTGATAAAGGCATTAACCCATTAGACGCAGCTTGCAGGGAGCACGATATAGCATATTCAGAAAACAAAGAATTAGCTTAACGGCACATAGCTGATATAAATGTAGCTAATAAGGCTTGGGAGAGAGTCAAAGCGTCTGATAGCAACGAAGGAGAAAAAGCTGCTGCATATTTCGTCACGAATGTAATGAAAACAAGAAAAACATTCGGCATGGGTATCACTAAAAGAAGAAGACGAAATGCAAACAAGAGAGGCAATAAGAAAAGAGTAACAATTTGCTCAAAAAAGAAAAGATTTATGCAAGCGGTTAAAGCAGCTTATAAGCTATTGAAAAGGGAAAGGCCTCTTGATGTTGAGAGTGCAATTAAAATAGCTCGGAAAGCTATACACAAATCGTTTGGATCGAAAAAAAAGAACGAAATAGGAATTCCTCGAGTGATTAGCGTTCCCAAAGTTGGTGGTTTCTTACCGCTAATACCCATCTTAACAGCCCTAGGAGCACTTGGTGGACTTGCATCGGGTGGGGCATCTATTGCAAAAACAATCACAAACGCTAAAAATGCCAGAGACCAATTAGAGGAAAATAAGCGACATAACCGCTCATTGGAAGCTATTGTGTTAGGCAAGGGATTTTATCTAAAACCATATCGACAGGGTTACGGAATAACAACTAATCATTCTGCAAAAAACTACTAAGTCAGCTACCCAATAAACCTCTCTCAAATATTGATATATTGAAATTTGCTCGTAAGCATATTCCACATTTCAGAGGTGTTTTTATGAGAGATTCTCTCCCCAAAAATAAGGGGAAAAATGAGTGTGGTATTATAAATTTAGACTCATCAGCTGGAGGTGGAACACATTGGGTAGCTTATATTAAAAATGGAAGAGAGAATGAATATTTCGATAGTTTTGGAAATTTACAACCTCCTCAAGAAGTTATTCGTTATTTAGGAAAAAACATTAAATACAACTATAAGCGGCTTCAACGTTTCAACAGCTATAACTGTGGACACCTCTGTCTACAATTTTTATTAGCACATTAAACGCTGCGGTGTGCAGTCAGATATATTAAGGGAAGCTCTTAAAATGTTTTGGTCACAAAGAATTGCTCCAGATGATAGATACTGCATTTGTCATGCAGGATGGGAAAAATTTCATATCACACAACCGCAAGCTATTGCTCCATTGCTGCAACTGTATGCCACACCTGAAAATGGACAGAAAACTCTTATATTTTCTCTTCGACGTGGAGAATCTCCACCATATTTA
>NW_026996126.1:0-502 GCF_035044405.1 Drosophila montana | reverse complement strand
TTGATCTTGACTTCACTTGACCTTCGCAAACATAAACAAACTTGACCTTCATAACAAAACGTAAACAAACCACAAACCCCTGATTACCCCTCCCCACCACCTCCTCCTCCTCCCCCCAATCCACATACCCACACTCCACTTCCTGGCCCAGAACATACATTCCCCACAGCGTGCTGATAAGCCTGGCCCAGAACATACATTCCCCATAAGCCTGTGACGTCACTTTCTGGCCCAGAACATACATTCCGTATCTACTTCCCATGTATGCATACATTCAAACCTTATTTGCAAAATAAAGTACAAGTGTATGCGTACAAACTCTGTATGTGTGATAATCAGTGTAAAGTGTGATCATATGTGCACGTTAGATAAAGTGTCTGTTGGATATCCCCAAGCAATCCCAACGAGGGAGAATATATATGGCCAGAAATCTTGGTTAAAATGTTAGCACCCGCCACGATCAGATGATGCACTTCTGCGCTGGGATACCCGTAAGTATCAA
>NW_026996125.1:0-857 GCF_035044405.1 Drosophila montana | reverse complement strand
TAATTTTTACATAGCACGCGAAAAGGATTGTGCATAGCGTAGTCTGTTGTGCACGTCGAAAGGAATAAGGGCGATAATTTCTGGTTGGTCTAGCCGGAACATAGAATTGAAGACGCCCTAGCAGAAAAAAAATCTATATCGCAAACAACCAACTTATGTAGAAAGACAACAACGAGAATTGTCCTACGGTTGGTTAACGACGCAAGATTAAGAAGAAGCACCCTGCTGGAATAGCATGGCAACCGAAGATTAGGGTCCCATTTTAGACCTCGTAAGGCAAAAAGCAGAAATTGCTTCTGAACAGATTCAATACGATCCTGGCTATTGTTATACTGCGGAGAGATGTTATACTGCGGAGAGAAGATGACAAGAGAGATGTACAGAAGTTTCGTTATAAAAGGATCGTTAAACTCTTTAGACCGTCGTTTAATGAATCCAAGTACACCTTTTGCCTCATTAACGATGGTATCTATGTGAAGATTGAAGCAGAACTTAGAATCAAAAAGAACGCCTAGATCCTTAACTGTTAGAATACGTTGGATTGGAGTATTATCGAATGTGTAACTGACATGATAAGGTGTAGTACGATTTAATGTCATAAACATACACTTTGAACAATTCAGATGCAATTGATTGGCGGAACACCAAAGTTGCATAGCGTTCAAATCGTCTTGAAGACGAGAATGATGTAGGGGATTAGTGTATGATAGAATAAGTTTCACGTCGTCCGCATACATGAGTACACGGGCATGTGATATAACAGAGGGGAGATCATTTATAAAAAGAGTAAAGAGTAAAGGTCCAAGATGACTACCTTGAAGAACACCAGAAGTAACGTGAACCTGTTTAAAGGTAGT
>NW_026996124.1:0-187935 GCF_035044405.1 Drosophila montana | reverse complement strand
AACAAAGGCAAGCGGTAACGTTAAATTTTAATAATACCACAGTTTTTAACATTTAAAGTTGGCCAAATCCCGCAAAGAGTCCATTAAATGGAGCCCACTACTTCGGGGCAGTTTTATTTGACTTTTGGAAGGAAATCTTTGCGGCGCTTATGTAAATTAAAGCAACTCGATCAGCTGTTTACTTAAAGAAGCGGTACTTTTGCCACTCACATGTTACCGAAAACCGGTGGAACACCAATATGTGAAACTTGAAAATGTGATATTTCTTAAGCCCAGTGGAGAAAGGCTATAAGATTGTAAAACACAATGACATTGGTAGAGTAATATCACACCTTACATAAGTATAGCAATTATAATTTTGTCACTTATTATATTAAACTTATATTCAAAATATGTAACCACAAACTCAATTATGCTTTTATACCTAAAATTGAAAAAACAAACAAAAGAGAGCCAGAATGTATAGAAATCCATTGCCCACATTGTACCCAGTCGGACAAGCCTAAGCATAAGCTGTAAACATATAAACGTAAGCAAAAGTGCAATTACTACATAGCAACATAAGCAAGAATAAGCGCTTCTCGATCAATGCTGTAAACAAACAATCAATAACAAACTGTAGTTGGCTTAATTGTTGTAAACAAATAACCAATCACCAAATATTCTGCGCTTCATCGATTAAGTCCTAAACTGAACTTCAAATAAAGCTCCTCGCACGGAAATTACTTGCGTGATTATTAAAAAACTTTATTTCAGAGTTGACTTGATAGCCTTATTCCACTGTCCACATTTCTTACACATTTTAGAAAATGTGACATTTTTGAAAACTGTGTAAGAAATGTGGACAGTGGAGAAAGGGTATATAATGCGTACGTTTTTCCCATAAGAAATCACATTTTAAAATGTAACATTTTTGAAAAATGTGTAGATTCGACCCGAACAGTTCGTGTTTTTTACGATAATTTATTGAGTTTTCTATCGATGTTGTGAAAAATGTGAATGTGTTCATTACCATAAACAGCTGATATTGTAACGGAAGCAAGCGTTAACTTAAACATTTAAAGTTGGGCAAATCCCGCAAAAAGTCCATTAAATGGAGCCCCTACTTCGGGGCAGTTTTATTTGACTTTTGAAAGCAAATCGTTGCTGCGCTTATGTAAATTAAAGCAACTCGATCAGCTGTTTTTTTAAAGAAGAGGTACTTTTGCCACTCACTTATTACCGAAAACCGGTGGAACACCAATATGTAAAACTTGAAAATTTGTTATTTCTTAAGCCCAGTGGAGAAAGGTTATAAGATTGTAAAACACAATGACATTGGTAGACTAATATCACACCTTACATAATTATAGCAATTATAATTTTGTCACTTATTATATCAAAATTATATTCAAAGTATGTAACCACAAACTCAATTATGCTTTTATACCTAAAATTGAAAAAACAAACAAACAAAAGAGATCCAGAATGTATCACCAGTAATAGAAACAGGCTAAAATCCATTGCCCACATTGTACCCAGTCGGACCAGTCTAAGCATAGGCTGCAAACAAATAAACGTTAGCAAAAGTGCAATAACTACATAGCAACATAAGCAAGATTAAGCGTTTCTCGAGCAATGCTTTAAACAAACAATCAATAACAAACTGCAGTTGGCTTAATTGTTGTAAACAAATAACCAATCACCAAATATTCTGCGCTTCATCGATTAAGTCCTAAACTGAACTTCAAATAAAGCTCCTCGCACAGAAATTACTCGCGTGATTATTTAAAAACTTTATTTCAGAGTTGACCTTATAGCCTTATTCCACTGTCCACATGTCTTACACATTTTTAAAAATGTCACATTTTTGAAAACTGTGTAAGAAATGTGGACAGTGGGGAAAGACTATAAAATGAGTCCTGTACGTTTTTCCCATAAGAAAACACATTTGAAAAATGTGGCATTTTTGAAAAATGTGTAAATTCAGGCCGAACAGTTCTTGCTTTTTACGATAATTTATTGAGTTTTCTATCGATGTTGTGAAAAATGTGAATGTGTTCATTACCATAAACAGCTGATATTGCAACAAAGGCAAGCGGTAACGTTAAATTTTAATAATACCACAGTTTTTAACATTTAAAGTTGGCCAAATCCCGCAAAGAGTCCATTAAATGGAGCCCCTACTTCGGGGCAGTTTTATTTGACTTTTGAAAGGAAATCTTTGCGGCGCTTATGTAAATTAAAGCAACTCGATCAGCTGTTTATTTAAAGAAGCGGTACTTTTGCCACCCACATTTTACCGAAAACCGGTGCAACACTAATATGTGAAACTTGAAAATGTGACATTTCTTAAGCCCAGTGGAGAAAGGCTATAAGATTGTAAAACACAATGACATTGGTAGAGTAATATCACACCTTACATAATTATAGCAATTATAATTTTGTCACTTATTATATTAAACTTACATTCAAAATATGTAACCACAAACTCAATTATGCTTTTATACCTAAAATTGAAAAAACAAACAAAAGAGAGCCAGAATGTATCGCCAGTAATAGAAATAGGCTAAAATCCATTGCCCACATTGTACATAGTCGGAGCAGCTTATGCATAAGCTGTAAACAAAGAAACGTAAGCAAAAGTGCAATAACTACATAACTTCTGGAAGGAAATCTTTGCGGCGCTTACGTAAATTAAAGCATCTCGATCAGCCGTTTATTTAAAAATTTATAATTTTGTCACTTATTATATTAAACTTATATTCAAAATATGTAACCACAAACTCAATTATGCTTTTATACCTAAAATTAAAAAGAACAAACAAAAGAGAGCCAGAATGTATCGCCAGTAATAGAAATAGGCTAATATCCTTTGCCCACAATGTACCCAGTCGGACCAGCCTATTGATAAGCTGTTAACAAATAAACGTAAGTAAAAGTGCAATAACTACATAACTTCTGGAAGGAAATCTTTGCGGCGCTTACGTAAATTAAAGCATCTCGATCAGCCGTTTATTTAAAGATTATAATTTTATCACTTATTATATTAAACTTATCAGCATTGCATTACTGCAATAATTCTGGCTCTCTTTTGTTTGTTTTATTCAATTTAAGGTATAAAAGCATAATTGAGTTTGTGGTTACATATTCTGAATATAAGTTTAATATAATAAGTGATCAAGATTATAATCTTTAAATAAACGGCTGATCGAGATGCTTTAATTTACGTAAGCGCCGCAAAGATTTCCTTCCAGAAGTTATGTAGTTATTGCACTTTTGCTTACGTTTATTTGTTTACAGCTTATGCAATATGCTGGTTCCGACTGGGTACAATGTGGGCAATGGATTTTAGCCTATTACTATTACTTGCTCATACATTCTGGATCTCTTTTGTATGCTTTTGCAATTTTAGGTATAAAAGCATAATTGAGTTTGTGGTTACATATTTTGAATGATAAGTTTAATATAATAAGTGCACAAAATTATAATTGCTATCAATTATGTAAGGTGTGATATTACTCTACCAATGTCATTGTGTTTTACAATCTTATAGCCTTTCTCCACTGGGCTTAAGAAATGTCACATTTTCAAGTTTCACATATTAGTGTTGCACCGGTTTTCGGTAACATGTGGGTGGCAAAAGTACCGCTTCTTTAAATAAACAGCTGATCGAGTTGCTTTAATTTACATAAGCGCCGCAAAGATTTCCTTCCAAAAGTCAAATAAAACTGCCCCGAAGTAGGGGCTCCATTTAATGGACTCTTTGCGGGATTTGGCCAACTTTAAATGTTAAAAACTGTGGTATTATTAAAATTTAACGTTACCGCTTGCCTTTGTTGCAATATCAGCTGTTTATGGTAATGAACACATTCACATTTTTCACAACATCGATAGAAAACTCAATAAATTATCGTAAAAAGCAAGAACTGTTCGGCCTGAATTTACACATTTTTCAAAAATGCCACATTTTTCAAATGTGTTTTCTTATGGGAAAAACGTACAGGACTCATTTTATAGTCTTTCCCCACTGTCCACATTTCTTACACAGTTTTCAAAAATGTGACATTTTTAAAAATGTGTAAGACATGTGGACAGTGGAATAAGGCTATAAGGTCAACTCTGAAATAAAGTTTTTAAATAATCACGCGAGTAATTTCGGTGCGAGGAGCTCTATTTTAAGTTCAGTTTAGGTCTTAATCGATGGTGCGCAGAATATTTGGTGATTGGTTATTTGTTTACAACAATTAAGCCAGAATCACTTAATCTGGTGCGCAGAAAATCTTAAGTGCAGTTTGTTATTGATTATTTGTTTACAGCATTGATCGAGAAGCGCTTATTCTTGCTTATGTTGCTATGTAGTTATTGCACTTTTGCTTACGTTTATTTATTTGCAGCCTATGCTTAGACTGGTCAGACTGGGTACAATGTGGGCAATGGATTTTAGCCTATTTCTATTACTGGCGATTCATTCTGGCTCTCTTTTGTTTGTTTTTATACCCTGAACCCATTAAAAATGGGTAAACAGGGTAAAATGTTTTTGTGCAAATGTATGTAACAGGCAGAAGAAAGCTGTAGGTCCTCCTAGTCCCCGCTCAGATCGAGTTTGTTTCTGATATTCGATAACTTGCCCCGTTTCCAAGTAATCGATAAAAATCGATAACGAAATCCTGTTTTTTGAGCAATATCGGCAAATAACATGAACTATAGTCACCAAGATGTAGCTTCTAGAATAGTATATATATCAAGTATTTTTCTTTTTATACCTATCGCCTGTCGGAAGAAGAGGGTTCAGGGTATCCCCTAGTCGGGAGCTCCCGACTAGAACCTCTCACTTGTTTCTATTTTAGGTATAAAAGCATAATTGAGTTTGTGGTTACATATTTTGAATATAAGTTTAATAATATAATAAGTGACAAAATTATAATTCTGTGATATTACTCTACCAATGTCATTGTGTTTTACAATCTTATAGCCTTTCTCCACTGGGCTTAAGAAGTGTCACATTTTCAAGTTTCACATATTGGTGTTCCACCGGTTTTCGGTAACATGTGAGTGGCAAAAGTACCGCTTCTTTAAATAAACAGCTGATCGAGATGCTTTAATTTACATAAGCGCCGCAAAGATTTCCTTCCAAAAGTTATGTAGTTATTGCACTTTTGCTTACGTTTATTTGTTTACAGCTTATGCTAAGGCTGGTCCGACTGGGTATAATGTGGGCAATGGATTTTAGCCTGTTTCTATTACTGGCGATACATTCTGTATCTCTTTTGTTTGTTTTTTCTATTTTAGGTATAAAAGCATAATTGAGTTTGTGGTTACATATTTTGAATATAAGTTTAATATAATAAGTGACAAAATTATAATTGCTATAATTATGTAAGGTGTGATATAACTCTACCAATGTCATTGTGTTTTACAATCTTATAATCTTTCCCCACTGGGCTTAAGAAATGTCACATTTTCAAGTTTTACATATTGGTGTTCCACCGGTTTTCGGTAACATGTGAGTGGCAAAAGTACCGCTTCTTTAAATAAACAGGTGATCGAGATGCTTTAATTTACATAAGCGCCGCAAAGATTTCCTTCCAAAAGTTATGTTGTTATTGCACTTTTGCTTACGTTTATTTGTTTACAGCTAATGCTTATGCTGGTCCGACTGGGTATAATGTGGGCAATGGATTTTAGCCTATTTCTATTACTGGTGATACATTCTGGATCTCTTGTTGTTTGTTTTTTCAGATTTTAAGGTATAAAAGCATAATTGAGTTTGTGGTTACATATTTTGAATATAAGTTTAATATAATAAGTGACAAAATTATAATTGCTATAATTATGTAAGGTGTGATATTAGTCTACCAATGTCATTGTGTTTTACAATCTTATAGCCTTTCTCCACTGGGCTTAAGAAATAACACATTTTCAAGTTTCACATATTGGTGTTACACCGGTTTTCGGTAACATGTGAGTGGCAAAAGTACCGCTTCTTTAAATAAACAGGTGATCGAGATCTCTTTTGTTTGTTTTTTTTTTTTGGGTATAAAAACATAAGTGAGTTTGTGGTTATATATTTTGAATATAAGTTTAATATAATAAGTGACAAAATTATATTTGCTATACTTATGTAAGGTGTGATATTAGTCTACCAATGTCATTGTGTTTAACAATCTTATAATCTTTCCCCACTGGGCTTAAGAAATGTCACATTTTCAAGTTTTACATATTGGTGTTCCACCGGTTTTCGGTAACATGTGAGTGGCAAAAGTACCGCTTCTTTAAATAAACAGCTGATCGAGATACTTTAATTTACATAAGCGCCGCAGAGATTTCCTTGCAAAAGTTATGTAGTTATTGCACTTTTGCTTACGTTTATTTGTTTACAGCCTATGCTTAGACTGGTCCGACTGGGTACAATGTGGGCAGTGGATTTTAGCCTATTTATATTACTGGCGATACATTCTGGATCTCTTTTCTTTGTTTTTTCAATTTTAGATATAAAAGCATAATTGAGTTTTTGGTTACATATTTTGAATATAAGTTTAATATTATAACTGACAAAATTATAATTGCTATAATTATGTAAGGTGTGATATGACTCTACTAATGTCATTGTGTTTTACAATCTTATAGCCTTTCTCCACTGGAAATGTCACATTTTCGAATTTCACATATTGGTGTTCCACCGGTTTTCGGTAACATGTGAGTGGCAAAAGTACCTCTTCTTTAAATAAACAGCTGATCGAGCTGCTTGAATTTACATAAGCGCCGCAAAGATTTCCTTCCAAAAGTCAAATAAAACTGCCCCGAAGTGTGGGCTCCATTTATATATTATTATATATTAATGGTCGACGAAATGAGTGTCTTCCTAATTATTCAATACATTATATATACAGTTATGAAAATTAAATGCTAAAAGCCTAGTTAGAGAACACAAATTTCTAATAGCATCACCGACCGATGGAGGTGTTTTATTTGCCAGTCCGGCTAGCTGTGCCCCTTTTCACAGCTAATTTTGTCAGTGACGCTATTAGAGCCTACATCTAAGAAGAAGGGTGTAAGTTGGAATAAAGTATTTTTAAGTAAAATTAAAAATAATCATAATTTGCTATATTATTTAAGAAAATACCATAAATAGGAGAAAAGAAAGTAAGAAGATTGTTAATAAAGTAAAGAACTGTATGCTAGATATATAGAGTGTTAAGTAGATAGGATAAAGAGATAGTATTGGGGAAGTAATGGAAAATCACCGACCCGATGGGGGAAAATTTACAGCCTGTCCAGCAAGCTATGCCCCTGCTCATAGCCGGGAATGGTGAGTGACTTCCCGAAGGTATCCTGCAAGAAACGATTTTATTAGGGGTAGAGAAAGTTCGGCAGAGAAAACGTGAAGCAAACTATTGTAATTTTTACATAGCACGCGAAAAGGATTGTGCATAGCGTAGTCTGTTGTGCACGTCGAAAGGAATAAGGGCGATAATTCCTGGTTGGGCTAGCCGGAACAGAGAATTGAAGACGCCCTAGCAGAAAAGGAGAATCTATATCGCAAACAACCAACTTATGTAGAAAGACAACAACGAGAATTGTCCTACGGTTGAGATTAAGAAGAAGCACCCTGCTGGAATGGCATGGCAACCGAAGATTAGGGTCCCATTTTAGACCTCGTAAGGCAAAAAGCAGAATCCTGGCTATTGTTATACTGCGGAGAGATGTTATACTGCGGAGAGAAGATGACAAGAGAGATGTACAGAAGTTTCGTTATAAAAGGATCGTTGAACTCTTTAGACCATCGTTTAATGAATCCAAGAACACCTTTTGCCTCATTAACGATGGTATCTATGTGAAGGTTGAAGCAGAGTTTATAATCAAAAAGAACGCCTAGATCCGTAACTGTTAGAATACGTTGCAATGGAGTATTATCGAATGTATAACTGACAAGATAAGGTGTAGTACGATTTAATGTCATAAACATACACTTTGAACAATTCAGATGCAATTGATTGGCCGAACACCAAAGTTGCATAGCGTTCAAATCGTCTTGAAGACGAGAATGATGTAGGGGATTAGTGTATGATAGAATAAGTTTCACGTCGTCCGCATACATGAGTACATGGACATGTGATATAACAGAGGGGAGATCATTTATAAAAAGAGTAAAGGTCCAAGATGACTACCTTGAGGAACACCAGAAGAAACGTGAACCTGTTTAGAGGTATTCAGCCTCAGCATTACTCTTTGGGTCCTACCTTTTAAATTAGAACTAATCCAAAGCAAAAGAGACAGAGGGAAACCTATTCGGTCAAGTTTAAAAAGTAAAATGTCACGGTGCGCAGAGTCAAACGCCTTACTGAAGTCAGTGTAAATGACATCAGTTTGCAGAGATGGAAAAGCAGAAGATTCAAGGGATAGATTTAAAAGCTTTAGCAATGGATAACAAGGGAAGAACTACACTCCTTGAGTAGACAACTAGGAATATTGTCAGGCCCAGGAGAATGAGAAGATTTTAAAGAATTTAAAGCTAAAAGGAGAATGGGAAATAATAGGAGGAGGTATAAAACTAGAGGAAGTAGTAGTAAAAGGGTAAGAATTATTATTAGGACAGACTGAAGAGTAAGTTGATTGGAAAAAGTTAGTTAAGAGGTTAGCAGAATCAGAGTCATTGATAGCTTTATCCATCCCGAGAGAAAAAGAAGATGGCAAACTTGAAGATTTACGCGTCAAGCTTATAAAATTGTAAAACTGTCTCGGACTTAGGGCAAATTGCCTTTTGCAGCGAGTTAGATAATTCTCATAGCATTGAGAATTCAGAAGAAAGAAGTTCGACTTAGCTATGGAATATTTAGCCAAGACTGTACACGAAATGGACTTATTAAACTTTTTAAAATATTTAGATTTTATATTTTTTAGATTTGATAATCTGGAAGTAAACCAAGGTGGCTTTGAAGAAGTAGTCGAAGGAATTGACTTGGGAATACACATATCTAAGAGGGAGTTAAGGGTTAATTTAATAGTACAATTCATATTAACCGAGTCATATAAGAAAGACCAATCGGTTGCATAAATAAGTTGATTCAACAATGAATAATTTTTTTTTGCGAAAGCAACGGCGGTGCTTATTGGCTGATGAGCATGAAATGAGAGGATTACAATTGAACATTGCAACCTCTAAAGTAGGATGATACACATCCTCAGGAAGAGATAAAGGAGGGGGCCTAGACACATTAGAAATAAGGTAGTCGTTAACAAATACAAGGTCAAGGGTTCTATGCAAATGTGGACTCTTTGCGGGATTTGGCCAACTTTAAATGTTAAAAACTGTAGGATTATTAAAATTTAAAAGTAATTTCGGTGCGAGGAGCTCTATTTTAAGTTCAGTTTAGGTCTTAATCGATGGTGTGCAGAATATTTGGTGATTGGTTATTTGTTTACAACAATTAAGACAGAAGCGCTTAATCTGGTGCGCAGAAAATCTTAAGCGCAGTTTGTTATTGATTATTTGTTTACAGCATTGATCGAGAAGCGCTTATTCTTGCTTATATTGCACTTTTGCTTACGTTTATTTGTTTACAGCCTATGCTTAGGCTGATCCGACTGAATACAACATTCATTATTTATTTCTTCATTTTTTTTGAGTATAGAATTAGTTCTCATTCTAAAAGTAAGATTGTGTATCTAAGTGGTCCAACTGATAACCGCTATGGTTTTGATAAGAGACTATTTTAATTGCGTTAAATAATTTATGGTTAGTAGGTATGTGTTTTATAATTAATAATTGGTTATCTTTATGATTAATCCAAATGGTTCTTTCAATTAATAGTATACTTTGGCTATTAACCTTTTCCAACTTGTCGTAATTCAATAGTTTTGGGTTTAATAGTCCGAGACGGGAAAGCTGCATGCCCTTTTCTAAATCTTCTACACACTCAATGAACAGCATAAATGCGTAAGTGATTGTCTCAATACTATTGCGATTGTTTCCATAATGTTTAATTTTTAGCATTACATCATTCACCAAACATATTACGTCAAATAACTCATTAAGTCTAATCAAATTTTGAGCCACCGTCTTTAAATTTTTCTGAATTTCCACTCGATCAACCGTCGAATCGCAAAAATGATATTTTTTTGCTGAACCTATTATGTTTAACTGTCCTCGTTTCTGTCTTTTTTCTTGCGGTAGTGTTATTTCGGTTAATTCTTTAAGCAAGTCTGTAATCTCTATATATAAAACTGTTTGTCCTGACTGACTGACTGACTGACTGACTGACTGATTGGTGATCAACGCACAGCCCAAACCGTAAGAGCTAGGAAGCTGAAATTTTCACTGTAGCTACCTTATGTGATGTAGGTGCACGTTAAGACGGGGTTTCGGGAAATTCCACCCGCAAGTGAGGAAAAATCGCGAAAAACGTTTGTATGTAACTTTTTTGTTTACCATCGGATTGGCCTCAAACTTATTTTCAAAGATCTTTGTTCAAATTCATTTGAGGGGTGTTTCACACTTTTAGGAAAATCCGTTCCTCCTTGGTGGAAATGGAGGTCAAAGATTTGGTGGGTGACGTTTCGCGCTCAAATTCATTTTCAGAGATCTATAAGAACAATCATTTGAGACGTGTTTCACACTTTTCGCAGAATTCAAACTTCTTTGGGAGGAATGCGATTTAAAGATTTTTTGGGCGAAGTTTTAAGTTGTGTCCGATTTGCTTCAAACATATTTTCAAAGCTCTACAGAAGAACTTAATAAATACGTATTTTAGCGATTTGGGAAATTCCACCCGTAACAATGGTAACCTGGCGGAAAACGGTTGTATGAAAGTTTTTTGTTTACAATCCGATCGGACCCAAACTTATTTTCAAAGATCTTTGTGCAAATTCATTTGAGGGGTGTTTCACATTTTTCGAAAAATCCATTCCTCCTTGGTGGAAATGGAGGTCAAAGATTTGGTGGATGACGTTTTGTGTTCAAATTCGTTTCCAAAGATCTATAAGACGTGTTTCACACTTTTCGCAGAATCCAAACTTTTTCGGGTGGAATGCGACTCAAAGATTTTTTGTGCGAATTTTTAAGTTGTGTCCGATTTGCTTCTAACTTATTTTCAAAGCTCTACATAAGAATACAATGAATACGTGTTTCAGCGATTTGGGAAATTCCACTCGCAACATTGGTAAATTGGCGGAAAACGTTTCTATGAAAATTGTTTGTTTACCGTCCGATAAGTTTCAAAATCATTTTCAAAGCTTTTTCAGAACGTTGATTTTTAACATACGTTCCACGGGCAAGGCCGGGTTATACCCGGTAGTAATATATATACCTGATATACTTACCTAATATATTGGGACGTTCACTAAGTAGTTTGTTAATAAAATGTTTGATCCTTGCAGGCCAAAAACTGGTCCAAGTGGTTTTTGACTTTCTCATTTGAGGTAAAGGCTCTCCAATCCAAAATATTTTGCAGAGAACGGAACAAGTAATAGTCCAAGGGTACCAAGTCTGGAGTATATGGTTTGGAGAATATATGCCGCCAAGCTGTTCGGGCGGGATGATTAGCTCCATTCGTGGTCCGTGCTAAGATCTTCATACAAGAGATCTGGCTTTATGATCTGGGTTGGGACCAATCCTTGCCAAGCCAACTCCTACAAAAATGGCAAGAATTCCTCGATGCAATTCTCAATAAGATACGCATCCCCCGATGGGTTTAATCTTCCTCTAAGGCAAAGATGCAGTTCCATGGTTTTTGCGATGCGTCTCAGAGCGCTTACGGAGCAGCAATATACACCCGGATTGATGCAGCCCCGCTGATTTGGCTAGCCGGGGTGTTCCCTCATGCGATCTCGTGGCCATAATCTGTGGTGGCATGGACCAGAATGGCAACAATCGCCACAATCTCATTGGCCAATTCGTATTGAATGAATCCATTAAACTGATGAAGAGCTACGTCCCGTGAAATGCAGCTTTGCAAAGTTGCCTCCAAAATCTCACATCGTAGATCGCTTCGTAGATACAGACCTCCCAACTAACACCTGTGTTGTCATCTGTGTCGACAAAACCAACTTTCTTCTTGTTTTCTCCCTTAGCGACATAGTTCCACGCCCAGACAACACCAGCCAACCGCTCCATGGAGTGGTGTCGTGCTGATGCCGGGTTTGACGTAGAGTGCACGCACTGCGGAAGTGCCAACGCTTCCTGAACCTGAGCCCTGAGAAGCGTCTCCGGGCAGTACAGATAAACAAGTACTGCCCCAACTGCCTGGCCTATGAGCACTCACGATAATCGTGCCGCAGCATTGATGGCTGTCGGTCCTGTGGTAAGGAGAGGAAAGGAAACAAGGTGCACACCTAAGGCCGCGTGCCTCGCATGGCAAGGCGCAGAAGACGAAAAATGAAGCTCGCCCCTCTCGACGCACCACATCCGATTCCTCAGCGCCAGCTACAACGCTGTCGTCGCTCCTCCAGCGCAGTAGCATCAGTGTACTGTCTACTGCACTGGTGCTCCTAGGAAACGAAACAAATACTTTTGAGACTCGAGCGCCCATCAATCCGTGCAGTCCAACAAGTCGCATCGATGCATCCTTGGCTTTCCGTCCCTCGCATCGGTGCAGAAGGGGCTTGTACCGCTGTCCAAACGGAGAATCAACTTCAGATTCGGACCAATCGACGAGTCCATCCAGAGAAAACTGGAGAATATTATCTTGGCGGATGCCGACTTCCATCGGCCCGGCACCGTCTCCATGGTGCTCGGTGCGGATCTTTATCCGCAAATAATCCGCCCGGGTCTGCTACCCAGCCAAGACGGTCTGCCGGTGGCGCAGAACACTATGTTCGGTTGAGTCCTCTCCGGAACCTGCAGCTAGTGACACCCGGCATGACACCTAGCCCCCTCATTTCCAATGACCTCCAATTTCAATAGTACTGCAAGGGGGCGGGATGTTCATGCCGCAAAGTATGCTGCATTTCCACAAGCTTCTAAGTAGCTTAAGAAAATAGCCCACACGTCATACTTGTAGTTTTTCTACTCAGTCGAAATAAATCAGTGGACCGTATAGAACGCATAATTTTGGTTTACTTGTTGTGATATATACTTAAATTCATAAAAATCACGCAATTGTGGAGAATAGAAGGAAGAACAGACGAAATAACTTTCCCTCACTGTCGCACTTTAGGAAGTTTTTAAGTAAGTACATATATAATTAACAAAAAAAAAAAATTTAATAATCGCAAAAATCTTCTCTCTTTCAGGGAGCTCGAATATGAGTCAGCGTCTGACTCTGGCTGTCACTCGGGGCGAGGCTGGTCGTTATAGAACGGACTTACTCGGAGGATGCGGGCGTGGTCTTTCCCGTGGCCGCTTCGTCTCCTGGTCGACTCTCGGTGTCCACGACGGGGCGAAAAGACGCTGGTAGTCGTCGACGTGCACTCTGGCTCGGATCCCTCTCGCGTCGATGACATTGGCCGGGCCACAGATTACGGGCTTGCGAGGCGGGTGGAAAAGCTTGTCTTCATCCGCGTGGCTCCTTGGCTCGTACTTTTATTGCTATTATTTGATTTCATTTTAATTTTGTAATATTCGTCCTACCAGCCACTGTTAATTTTGAGGCTGGGCTGAGCACTAAATGTGCTAATAAATTTTTGGTACACGACACGAAGTTTTTCTTTTAATGTTCTGCCACGAGATTATACATTCGTTTGTATTATATATATACGATAAGGGACGTATTATTTTGATGAATCTTTCCAGACAGAATTTATACTGTGATCAACAATCCCCTAACCCGTTTAAGAAAATAGGCTACCTGCAGACGAAAAACAATTTGAAGAAACAAACAGGGGAAGGAAAAATCTCATTATAAACTCAAATTTAACAAGTAAGAGGCTCTGGTCGGGAAAGCTCGAACACGGGATCCTGCAACCTCTTCTTCCAACACCAAATGCAGCTCGCCCAACTAGCTCGTTTGCTTTAGCAGTAATAAAAATAAATTTTAATTTAATTCAGGAATCAAACTCGTAACAGAGCGTTCTGCTTGCTTCAGCCTCTACTCAAGAGCCATACCAAAAATTCAATCTAATGAAAAAAAAAAAAAATTTAAAATAGCAGCATGTTGACAGGATTTTTTTATATACGAGGAGCACAGTAAAACTAATAAATGTCGAGATTGGTCAAAATATCTTGATTAACAAAAAAGTTATTCATACAAGAACATACTTTTCGACCGATCGTTCCTATGGCAGCTATATGATATAGTGGTCCCATCCAGACGTATTCGACATAAGTACTGCATGCAACAGAAAGGGAGACGTATGCAAAGTGTCATGACATAAGCTTTAATACTGAGAAACTAGTTGGCATAGAAACAGATAAACGGACAGATGAACATGATTCTATCGACTCAAGAATATATGTATATACTTTATAAGAGATGGCTCCTTCTTTGCCTTACACATTTTGCGACAAAATTATAATACCCTTTGCAAGGGTATACAAAAAACAAATAAGAGGTTCTAGTCGGGAGCTCCCGACTAGGGGATACCCTGAACCCGCTTATTCCATCACCAAATACAGCTTGCGCTACGCGCTTGTTTGCTTTAGTAGTAATAAAGTTGAATTAAAAAAAAAAAGTTTCCTTGGCAGGGATCGACCACGTAACTGACCGCATTACTAGCTGCCGACTCTACTCAACAGCCACACCAGCCAAAAAAAAAAACATTTTCCTAAGCAGGGTTCGAACTCGTAACTGACCGCGCTACTTTCCGCCGCCTCTAATCAATAGCCACACCAATAATTATGTCTTAGTGAGAAAAAAACGAATGAAAATAGCAGCACACAAAACAATACAATCGCAATTGCAATGTTGTTGATAGAATTCAAAACAGACGCGCATGAATGTGTGTGTGTGTACATGTATACAGAAATTCTTGGAATTTGCGTTAGCTGCTGTTGACAACACGTGCGCAACCAAAACATATATTTTTAGTATTTCTTAACCGATCTTAATGAAATTTTCGAAAGTACATCTTATTGTCCCATAGAATATTTGAGTATTTTTAAAAAGTCTATTGCATTTAAATTGTGGGTTATATTGTGGGCAGCATAAATTGGTTTATTTACTTGATTTATAGACAGACAGACAGACAGACGGACATGGCTAAATCCACTCGGCTATTGATGCTGATCAAGAAGATATACACTTTATGGGGTCGGATATGCTTCCTTCTGCCTGTTACATACATTTGCACAAATACTTTATAGACTTTTTACCCATTATTAATGGGCTCAGGGTATAAAAATAGTTCCCCTGATAGGATTTGAAATCGTAACAGACCACACTAACTTCTGTGTTTCTTAAACGATCTTGACGTAATTTTCGACAGTTCAACATTTCGGGAAAAAGTTCCGCGATGCTTAATGCTTGTTTGCAAATTATAAATTATTAAAAATTTTGCGTGCTGGGGGAACAGATCGCCTATTAGTGGACATGACGGAGACCAGCATAACACAACAAAAAAAGAGATAACAAAACAAAAGAAAAAAAAGAAGGTCTGCACTAATTTATGAACGCCTAGTGTACCATAGCTACCCCGAGATGGAATTTGGAAGCCGCGTATCGCCACCCTACCATGATCGGCTAAGAGCCAGAACATGTTTGGGACGATCCCTTGTACACACTGGTTATTAATCATATTGGCTCAGGTCCGCTTTTTATTAGTCCCGGAAATAGAAAATGTCTTAGTTAGAATTCATTATAATTTCTTTATTTATACTAATAAGATCCTTCATTTAAGTCGTTTCTTTTCCATAACATTTTATAAACTATCGCAAAATATATATGATTTAAATTCACTTAACCTTAGTAGCAATAATAATTAATTATAATATAGTTGCTTCCTTACCACCAAACCGATAGTTTAAATGTGTTGTGCTTTATCTAGGCAAATATCACCTAATTTAATTTACTGTTTAACCGAAGCGAAAAGTACTGAAAAAATAAGGGTTAATATATACAGATATGTTTATATATATACGAGCGGGTTGCCCGTGGCACGTATGAAATAAATTAATTATAAAATAAATTATCCGATCGGACAGTGAACAAAAAACTTTTATACAATCGTTTTCCTCTAATTAACCATTGTTGGGGGTAAAATTTCCCAAATTGCTAAAACACATATACATTAAGTTCTTATGTAGAGCTTTGAAAATAAGTTTGAATCAAATTGAACAAAACTTAAAACTGCCCCCAAAAAATCTTTGAATCGCATTTTTTGTTTGGAGTTTGGATTCTGCGAAAAGTGTTAAACATCAAATAATTTTTCACACCGCAAAGCTATAAATCAATGAAAAATACAAATTTATGCTGCCCACCAATATAAGCCACAATTAATATGCAATTGACTTTTTGATAATACTCAAATATTTTATAGTACAATAAGATGTAGAAAATTTCTTCAAGATCGGTTAAGAAACACAGAAGTTATTAAATAAAGCATGTTATTGGTGGTCTCGAGTTTGGGGCAGCAAGTGCAAATTCCAAGAATTTCTGTATACATGTACACACACACATTCATGCGCGTCTGTTTTGAATTCTATCAACAGCATTGCAATTTCGATTTTATTGTTTTCAGTGCTGCTATTATAATTCGTTTTTTGCTTGTTAAGACACAATTATTGGTGTGGGTTTTAAGCAGGGGCGACGGCAAGAAGTGCGGTATGTTACGAGTTTGGACCCTATAGAGGAAACTCCTTTTTTTTTGCTGGTGTGGCTGTTGAGTAGATTCGGCAGCAAGTAATGCGGTCAGTTACGAGTTCGAACCCTGCCAAGGGTACTGTTTTTTTCTTAATTTATCTTTACTACTACAAACAAGCGCGTAGCGCGAGCTGCATTTGATGTTGGAATAAGAGGGTTCAGGCAAAGACAATATAAACACTAAGATGAGTAACGCCCATACATTTGCATGCGACGAAAAATTTCATGCCTGGCGTTTCATCTGGCGTTTGAGTGCCTTCAGCAAAGCTGGTCGATGGTGCTTTGCGTCGTTTCGTTTTCGAAGTACATTGAGCGAAAAGTTTTAAACTAACGATCGACGCAAAGTACTTCTGATTTATCCATGAAATGCATGCTTTATTTAAATGATACATTACCCTAGATACTAACTATAAATTTTGCAGGAAAAATTAAGAATAAAATATTTTTTTACAAGACGCAACTTGTGCAATAAATATGTTAAGAAAATATCACACATAAATTTATTTCGCTTTTGTTTTTAGACAGTGTATGCTCGAAAAAAGTTCTTGTTCAGCCAATGACGTACAAGCACCTATGATTGTATGTGTGTATTATGCATGCATAACTACATCAAAATATGTATATGGATATGTGTTGTTATTCACTGCCTTGGCTTTGGCTGGTGAAGAAATAAATTTTGTTTTCTAGCGCTGATCATGCACGACCTGTTCGAAATTTGTATTCACATATGAATGCATGTTGTGTACTGAGGGTTTTAAAGTCGATGCAAATATTTATATAATACCTTTAAATTAACTTATTAATTAAATACTTATAATTTTTAAGAAATAAAAGAAATGAAATAAGAGCGCAAATTTTGTGTTACCAAAGATTCATTTTATCAATTTTTTTTTGTTTAAATCATTTTGGCACTCTTTTATTTTTTAATAAAATAAAAATAATATTAATTAATTAAGCATTTAATTTAAAGAAATTATATAAATATTTGCGACGACTTTAAAAGTCAGATTTTTTACGGAGCCAACCTCAGTACACAGCATGCATCCGTATGTGAATACAAATTTGGGATAGGTACATGATGAGCGCTAGAAAACTAACAAAATTGATTTCATTGCCAGCTAAAGCCAGAGCTGTGAATAGCAACACATTCAAATATGCTGTATGTATCTAATAGCCTCTGCCCACTGAACACATTTCTGAAAATGTCACATTTTTGCAAAATGTGTAAAATGCGGCCTGTACGTTTCCCCATAAGAAAACACATTTCACACATTTTTAAAAATGTCACATTTTTTAAAATGTCACATTTTTTAAAAATGTGTAAATTCGCCCCGAAATAGTCGTATATTTTGCGATGATTAATCGAGATTTCTATCGATGTTGTGAAAAATGTAAGCATAAACCAGCTGATATTGCAACGAAGGCAAGCGGTAACTTTAAATTATAATTTTAAATTTTTATAATCCCACAGTTTTTAACATTTAAAGTTGGCCAAATCTCGCAAAGAGTCAATTAAACGGAGCTCCTACTTCGGGGCCGTATTATTTGACTTTTGGAAGGAAATCTGTGCGGCGCTTATGTAAATTAAAGCAACTCGATCAGCTGTTTATTTAAAGAAACAGTACTTTTCCCACTCACATGTTACCGAAAACCGGTGGAACACCAATATGTACAACTTGAAAATGTGACATTTTTAAGCCCAGTGGAGAAAGGCTATAACACAGTCGCCTTGAACTTCCGCGGAGATCGGTCGTGTTTTCTGTGCATTCCCGTGCGTGTGTATGTTCAGTGCATCCCAGGCAAAAAACAAACAAAAAGTGACAGTGACACTAACTAAGCCCGCCCCAGGGCTTAACAAACAAATCGCGCCTGCAGAGCGCGAAAAAACAATTGTGCTGCCTCTGGCAGCTAAACTATATATATATATATAAACATATATAAACATTTAAATTGTATTTTATTTTTTTTTTACACAAAAGTGCAACCGCGTGCGAGCGTAAGAGAGCAAGCTTTTGCTAAGCTCAAACTGCGCTCAGCTGATCGCCTTAACTCAGCCGTAGTGTGTGTGTGTGCGTGTGAGTGAGCAGAGCTTTCGCGAGAGAGCTTTTGCCTAGACTCACTAACACAAGTAAAGCACTAGCCAATAGGAGAACAATCAGTGCTGGCAAGTCAGTCACTGACCGTGACAGTGCTGACACTTTCCAGTCACCGTTTCGCTCCCCGTTCACCAAAGTCACTTTTCACAAAAATACTGGAGATTTTTGTAAATAAGTGCAGCTAGTAAATTTTGGTCTACATCCCACCTAATGGCGTCCAACAAGCCGAATCCACTCATCCCTGACTATCCTGCGTCACCTATATACAACCCGCCGGATAATGTGCTACCGCCATACATCACGCTGTGCGGGGGTACTACGCTACTCACCACGTCGTGCATCACCACAACTGCCTGCTCCCTAGGAACGACTACGGTAACGTCGTCCCTCGCACATGGCATCAGCTCCCAAGGCCCCGCAATCCCGTCCATTCCTGGCGCGAATCCTGCTACAAGCCCGGATCTCCACGCGTTTTTGAATAATTACCCGCCCAAGACTGCACGTACTTGGCAAGGTCAATGGTTTAAAGCCACAAAAAGAGAAGGTGGCAATCTCTCCCCCCGTATCGCCCGTAAGAAGACGAGCACCACCGAAGCCAAGAAAGCCAGCCAAAACCGGTTTGCGGCCCTCTGTGACGAAGAGGAAAGCGACATGGACACGGAAGTAGAGCTAGCCACCAACAAGGAAGCTTGCGCCGACGAGGACGTAGATGATAGGCCATCCACCTCGCACGCAGCTCGCGCAAGGGCCAGCAGGCAACAAACGGCAAATAAAAAGCTTGCCGCACACCCGCAACCCACCCAGACGGCGCCTCCCAATGAGCGGCCTGCCTCTAAGGTGCCGAGAATAACTGTGCCAAACGTCCTCAGTTTCACCAAGTTCTGCAAGGAACTAGACAGCATCCTAGGCGCGGACACTTACACCGTCAGATCGCTTAATTCTGGCGACTGCATCGTCCAATGCCGCAACTCAGACGAATACCGAACGCTGGCAAGGCACCTTCGCGAGAACGGCTGCCTGTTTCACCACCACCAGCTTGCAGAAGACCGGCCGTACCGCATAGTTCTACGAAATATCCACCACGAGGTCGCATCCGAAGATATTTCAGCGCAATTGGCAGAAAAGGGGCACCACGTTGTCCGCATATACACCCCGCGTAGCAGAGTCAATAACGAACCTCTAAATATAAGATTTGTTGACCTGAGGAAAGCGGAGAACAATAACCTTGTCAAATCAATAACAGTACTATGCAGGCACAAAGTTTCGTGGGAGAAGCCTCGCAAGACGTCGGGCCCTGTACAATGCAACAGATGCCAAGAGTACGGGCACACAAAATCTTACTGCTCGAGACACTATGTGTGCAAGGAGTGTGGGGACAACCATCCAAGCAACGAGTGCACACTTGGCAAGGACGAGAATCGGTGTTGTCACCACTGTGGAGAAGCACACGCAGCAAACTTCAAAGGCTGCAAGAAGTACCTGCAATATGCTTTCCAGCAGAAAAACCAGCACAAGGCAAATGGCAGAGATGCAAGCCGCTCCAGAGATCCCCGCCCCAAAACAGCCGCTGCTGCCTGCAGCTTCGTGCCCGGCCAACAATCCTTTGCCAGCGTCCTCTGCGGTACCCAGCCCGCAGAGCGCAGTGCCCGCTTATCGTCTCGCAGAAGGAACACTGGCAGTACTCCCAGCCAATCACAACCTGTTGCCGACAACTGCCCCAACTCAACCCTTGAGCTCATGATGAAGCAAATGTTCGCCAGATTCGACCAACTGATGTCTCTCATACAGACTCTTTTACAAGCGCTAATGCACACTAGCGCCAAAAATAACAGTGCCTAAAATGAGCTCGCTCAGGATAGCACTATGGAACGCCAACGGAGTCTTTTCGAAAGCGAATGAGATCACAGCCTTCATCGAACTCCACCACATCGATGTGTTTCTGCTCAAGGAGACTCACTTCTGCTCTCGAATCACCCTCAGAGTGCCAGGCTACACTCTCCACACCGCCAACCACCCAGACAACAGCCAACATGGAGGAGCAGCAATATTGATCAGGTCGTCCTTGTCGCACCACCCACTCGAGTCATCCTGCCACTGGCATATGCAAGCTGCTGCTATCCGACTCGGATCCAGCAGAGGCGACTTCAATCTCGCCTCTGTATACTGCCCTCCGGCCTTGAGAGTGACTGAGGCACACTTTCAAGCCCTTTTCGACCAGCTTAGCCCCAAATTCCTGGCAGGAGGAGACTGGAATGCCAAACATCGCTGGTGGGGAAACTACCGCATGTGCCCCCGAGGGAGAACGCTCTTCTCTGCCATTGAGAATGAAGGCATCGAAGTCATAGCCACTGGAGAGGCAACGTGCTACCCATGTAGGGCTACTGCAACACCAAGTACACTTGACTTCGGGCTCTACAAGGGATTCAGACAGGAACAGCTGCGAATACGAAGCCTCCTTGACCTGACGTCGGATCACCTCCCATTACTGAGTGAGCTCGAGGAGACTCCCAAGTGGGAAGTTGGAATCCGCAAAATGCTCCCGCTGCGCTCTAGTTTGGAAGTATACCGGGCCTGCCTCGAGGACACATTAGAGCTCAACGTCACCATAAATACGGCAAGTGAACTGGAGAGCTACGTTGACCACCTCACAGCGAAAATTACGGAAGCTGCTAGACGTGCAGCCCCGCAAACCCTGCCTCACACTCGTACCCTCAGAAGGTCCCTACTAAGCCCTGAAGCCAGGAGTCTCCTTGCCGACAAAAGACGTCTAAGGAGGCTGTACATCCGCAACGGAGACCTCTCTACCAAGGCAGAAATGGTAAGCGCGTCCAACCGGCTCAGACGACTGCTGGCTAGGACTCGAACGGAAAATCTAGACAGCTTCCTCGAAGCAACTGGGCATGACGGCAACAGCACATTTTCAGTGTGGAAGCTCACCAGAAGCATTAAAAGGCAAACAGTTTTTACCTCCCCGATCACGGACCACTCTGGCCTCTGGCTCCGAGCGGACGAGGAAAAGGCCAATGCGTTTGCTGACTACTTGGAGACAACCTTCAAGCCATTCGACTTCGCAGATGTTGCACTCGCTCCACGCAGATGGCTCTCCCGATAAGAAGCATCTCCCCCGCGGAAATCGGGACACAGCTGAAAATGCTTGAGCTAAAGAAGACCCCAGGATGCGACGAAATCGACAACAGAGCAGCTAAGGCTCTCCCACGCAAAGGAGTCATGGCGCTCGCTACAATTTTCAACTCCATGCTCCGCCTTGGCCACTTTCCGAAGCAATGGAAACATGCGAAAATTGTGATGATCGCCAAACCCGGTAAGCCGCTAACTCAACTTGAGTCCTACCGCCCTATAAGCCTTCTGCCGACGCTCTCAAAAGTCTTTGAGCGACTTCTGCTAAGCCGTCTCTTAGAACTCGACGAGGTCACGCGCCTGGTCCCGGATCATCAGTTTGGCTTCAGAAAGTCTCACGGCTGCCCCGAGCAGGTCCACCGGGCAGTAAAACATGTACTAGAAGCTTTTGAGCAGAAGCAATACTGCGTCGGCGTTTTCCTCGATGTCAATCAAGCGTTTGACAAGGTCTGGCACGATGGTCTTCTGTTCAAGATCAAACTGATACTCCCAGCGCCATACTTCAGCATCCTTAGCTCCTTTCTGGCAGGACGCGCCTTTAATGTGGCCGTTAAAGACCAAAGGTCGGCAATTAAGGGCATCAGAGCAGGTGTCCCACAAGGCAGCGTCCTCGGTCCGATGCTGTACACGCTGTATACGGCGGACCTGCCCACACAAGGACAAAGCAATGAAGACCTCAGCCCTGCGAGACTGCTGGTGGCAACATATGCGGACGACACTGCCTTCCTAGCCTCCCACAAAAATCTGCAAGCTGCTACAAGTGCAGTGCAGGACTGGCTGCTGCAGATCGAAACCTGGACAGCTATGTGGAACATCGCTATAAACTGTGCCAAGTCCGCCTGCGTCACTTTTACGCTGCGCCCAGACAGCTGCCAGGGGCTACGGTTCGATGGAGGAACCATTGAGCAGACCAACTCTTTCTGCTACTTGGGTGTCCACCTGGATCGAAGGCTCATATGGGGGAGAAGACTTCAAAAGCTCGATTGGCTACTAAAGTCTCAAAGCAAGCTGCACATATCCACGAAGACACTGCTTATCAAAACGATGGTAACGCCTATCTGGACATATGCGATCCAAGTTTGGGGCACGGCATCAGCACACCAGCTCCGTCGCATAAGAGTGGTCCAAGCCAAGGCAGCACGCAAGGTTGCTGGGTTGCCATGGTACGTAACAACAGACGCAATCGAACGCGATCTCCGCCTAACAAAGGTCGGAGATCAGCTCAACTTCTTCAGCAGCCGATACTCCGACAAATTGGTGCAGCATCCGAACGCGGCCGCAAGGGCTCTGGCTGAGCCCATCGGTGAGAGGCGCCTCCGAAGGCTACACCCCGACGACCTACCAACGAGGCGCATCACTTAAACATCCCTTTCCCATTATTGTTATATATTTTTAAGTCTGTAATTATCATTTAAGTTATTAAATAATAACTATACACTATACCCTTAACTCCGCTTGGTAGAGATCAGAAGGCACTGATCGATTCCAGCGCAAAATAAAAAAAACTTAAAAAACAAAAAAGAAAAAAAAATGTATCTAACACACATACAAACATAATTGCTTGCACGGCTCTCATAGAGCCGACGCGCAATTTACATTCTATTTTTAGCTTTTCGCTCTTTCGGCTGTGAGAGCGCAATGGTACTGATTTCTTTTTCGTTCTCAAATTTCAAAAAAGCAAGCTGCATAGTAGCATTTTGTAGTATGGCGTTACTCATCTTAGTGTTTATATTGTCTTTGGTTCAGGGTATCCCCTTGTCGGGAACTCCCGACTAGAACCTCTTACTTGTTTTCAGTTAGGTTGGCACCAGTGTTAGTGTCTTTGCTAACACAGTTCGATCTTGATCAGCTATCTTGTATGTGTTCTTGCTAAAGCAAGGGTTGTTGTCTCTGCTATACTTCGTTCCTGTAGTCCGATATTGTCGGTCTGTCACTGATCGGGTTTTTAATCGCGCTAAGTGTCTTAGCTACAGCGATTTTTTCTCTGTAGTTAGAAATTAATTCTTCGTCGCTACTCATTAATTTGTTGGGTAGAACAGGGTTACAGGGGACAGGGTTACACCACTAACTATACAACACATAGAGGGTACTACAATTTTGTCGGGAAATGTGTAACGCATAGAAGGAGACATCTCCGACCCCATAAAGAATATATATTCTCGATCAGTATCAACAGACGAGTCGATATAGCCATGCCCGTCTGTCTGTTTCTATGCGAACTAGTCTTTCAGTTTTAATGCTTTCTTTATGACACTTTGCAGAAGTCCTTCTTTCTGTTGCAGGCAGTACATATGTCAAAACCAGCTGGATCGGACCACTATATCATAAAGCTGCCATGGGAACGATCGAAGGAAAAGAAGGTTCTTGTATAAACAATATTTTTGTTTATCAAGATATCTTGCTCAAACTCGGCATTTATTAGTTTTACTATGCTCCTCATATACATGCAAAATCCTATTAAGATCTGACCACTATGTCATATAGCTGCCATAGAAACGATTGGTCGAAAATTAAGTTTTTGTATGGAAAATTTTGTTGTTTTTCACGATATCTTGACCAAACTCGGCATTTATTAGTTTTACTATGCTCCTCATATATATGCAAAATCCTAGTAAGATCGGACCACTATATCTTATAGCTACCATAGGGACGATCGGTCGAAAATTAAGTTTTTGTATGGAAATTTTTTTATTTTTCTAGATATCTTGACCAAACTCGGCATTTATTAGTTTTACTATGCTCCCTCCATTTATGCAAAATCTTATTTACATCGGACTACTAGATCATATAGCTGCCATAGTAACGATCAGTCGAAAATTGAGTTCTTGTAAGGAAATTCTTTTGTTTTTCAAGATATCTTAACCATGCTCGGCATTCCCTGTGCTTCTTAGATACGGGCAAAGCACTATGAGCGTTATGAAAAGGTTGGGTCTGCAAGGGTATTAAATCTTCGGCGTGCCGAAGATAGCACTTCTTTCTCGTTTAATTATATTAAGCAAAATAGGTCTCCACAGTAAACAAAAATATTTGACTGTTAAATATAAATATTTCATTTGGGTCATTTAAGTTTTTATTAAATGAAAATAGATCAGATTCTTCTCATTATGCCTGACTGGACCAAGAAATACATGATAGAGCATTTGAATGTGTGTGCCTTTTGCTACTACAGGCACAAAGGGCACACAATTGAACAAAAAAATATCTCTGGCTCGCGACAAACGCCGTGATCTACTTGTGCCCACATCCACACAACACAAACATATGTATTTTTGTGGATCGCGGGGTTTTTGAGAAGCTATGCAGGCAGAAAGATATGCACACAAGTGCGCAAAGCAATGAGCGAGATGCGGCTTCATACTGAACGTTCGGCTTGCGAGGCCGGTGTTCGGCTGCCACTCTCAGCAGTCTTACTCTATCTGGGCGCAGTCACCCATGGGGATCACTCGTTGCGATTTATCGTGTTTCGATTATTCTGCTGATTGACATATGTATCTATGCATTGTATAGTTAGTGGTTACACTTATGTTGCTGAAGTTTGTTTTAATCAACATTTTAAAAACTTTATTTTTAATAATATTTCAACTATCCTTAACAATATTTAAACGACTTTATTTCTCATGAATGAGCTTCTCACTTACATGTTTTTTCCTAGTCTGATTCATGGTCACTGCAGCGGCTGCTGTTGGATGGCTGATGGAGTCGTCGATGTCTTCTTGCTTTGACTTGTTGTATTTGTTGTATTCATCGCCGACGAAATTTATGTTTGGCCGGTAAAGGCTGTGCGTAAATCACCAATCAGTCAGTCAGCCAGGACAAAGAGTTTTGTATATAGAGACATGCAAATATGACAACAATGAATATATAGGTATAATAGTAGTAGGATTAAGCAATATAAATTATATTATAAGGCTATGGGCCATTTTAGTTGCCTAATTTATTAAGTTGACAAATGGTTTAGTCAGCCTTTTTATACCCTGAACCCATTGAATATTAGTAAAAAGGGTATAATGTATTTGTGCAAATGTATATAACAGGGAGAAGGAAGCATCTCCGACCCCATAAAGTATATATATCTTTGATCAGCATCAACAGCCGAGTCGATCTCGCCCGCAATTGTCGCAATTTCGCACACACTTTCTATCAACGATTCTAATGGCAACAGAAAATAACGCCTCTAGTGCAGTGCCCTCTGAAAACAGGGTGACTTTTCGCAAAGTTATTTCAATTTATGACAGTTTGCAAACACTTCCAAATGCTCTAACTAATTCGACACTGCAATTGATGAGTGCGGTTTTAGTGTTAGGCTGAAGCAAATTGAGCGGCTTCAGGCCTCATTTGATATTACTTACACTAGCTAGAGCTAGACTTTGATGAAATTGGTAGCCAAGTGCGTGAGGACTTCGACGAGTTAGCAACTTCTATGGAAATTTCGGTTCGGAGTGAAATCGCGAAACGTGTCTCAATATTGCCCTGCTCAACATTTCGCGACCAATCTGTGCTGCCCGCGCAGACAGTTAGAGCTAAGGCAGCGCCGGCATTACCCGCTTTAAAGTTGCCTACTTTCAGTGGTGGTTACACAGAATGGGCCGACTTTTATTCTATCTTCACAACCGTCATAGAAAATCATCAGGATTTAGCAGATAGCGAAAAGCTGCAGCATCTTCGATCGTGCCTGAAGGATTCAGGGCTGGACGCAATTCGATCATTGGAAATAACAAACGATAATTATGCCATAGCACTTATGTTATTGGAGAAATGGTTTAATATAAGACGTTTGGTTTTTCAGGCACAGATACTAGAGATATTGGGTCTCAAGAGGGTGGCAGGTGGAGCGGCCGTGGCGCTAAGGGAGTTGTCCCACCAATTCAACGAACACATTCGCGCATTAAAGAGCATGGGCAACACCAAGCAGATCGTTAGGTGCATCATTGTGCAGATTATCCTACAAAAGCTGGACCCATCATCACAAGCCAAGTGGGAAGAAAGGCTAGAGGATTCGACGTTCGTCAACTTGATACCATCGTGGGAGCATATGGCTACGTTTCTGGAGCAGAGATGCCGAACAATGGAAACCGTAAATTTTGCTATGGCAAGCTATGCCCCTAGCCATCAGGTGGGAAAAACTAGAGCAATTAACACAAGTAGATCGTCATTTATCGCCACTAACCACGACGCCCCTGTCTGCGTTTTTTGTGATAGCCCTGGTCATGGCATATATAATTGTTCCCGATTTGGAAACTTGTCCCCTGCATTACGGCTTAGGGAGGCAAAACGACTTGCATTGTGCTTGAATTGCCTAAAGAAAGGCCATCAATTGCGATCATGCAGCTCTGGATGCTGTCGGACCTGCGGGGCGAAGCATCATTCCCTGCTGCATTTAAATAATTCTGGTTTTCCGTCTGGTCAGCTGACTGCGCCTGCTGATTCTTCTTCAATTGCCCACGCCTCTTTCGCTAAGTCGTCGCCATCTACCTCCACCTCTCTTGTTGCCCAGTATTTCAATAGTGATGTTGTCCTCTTGGCTACTGCTATGGTGTTCGTTAAAAATCGCTCCGGCACTTTGATACCTTGTCGTGCCCTTTTGGATTCCGGCTCTCAGCTTCACCTTATAACGTCTCGCCTTGCTCAACAGCTTCAGTTAAAGAAGCACAAGTCCTCAGCCATTGTCTCTGGTCTAGGAGATTCTTGTTTTGACACAGAAGGAAATACGGTCACTATAACGATACAGTCTCGAGTATCTGAGTACTCAACATGCCTCACAGCCCTGGTAGCGCCTACCATAACTGATAGTCAACCGAATTTTACAATCAACACTACGAATTGGAACATTCCCGCTAACATAAAACTTGCAGATCCGTCTTTCTTTAAACCACAACGCGTGGACTTGCTGCTTGGAGCTAGTTTGTTTTATGAGCTTCTCAGCGTCGGCCAGATAAAGCTTCTCCCAGGGCTACCATGTCTTCAGAAAACAAGGCTTGGTTGGGTAGTTTCTGGAGGCGGACCGCGTTTGGGTGGTTCTACATTGATTGCGAAGCATACTGCGGGCAAACTTGAGTCAGGTTCTGAAGAACGTGCTGATGAATTGGTGCGTCGATTTTGGGAGATAGAAGCCTGCTTGGAAATTACACCTACCACATCAAAGGAAGAAACTGATTGTGAAGAGCATTTCTTAAGGACTCATACCAGATTGCCTGGTGGCCAATATTCGGTTCATTTACCCTTCAAGCGAAGTTTGGAATGTCTTGGGACGTCATACCAACAAGCCTTTCGTCGGTTCCTGACCCTGGAACGCAAACTACAAAATCGTCCAGACCTGAAGATTCAATATTCAAATTTTCTAAAGGAATACTTGGATCTGGGTCATATGTCGCCTGTCGCTCCAGAGTCCGTAGGACTTTGTCAATATTTTCTTCCTCATCACTGTGTCTTTAAAGAAGACAGTTCAACGACAAAGTTGTGAGTCGTTTTCGACGGCTCAGAATTTCTATGTGGAAACAAATTGGACTGGCCAGCTTCTTGCTTGCCAGAAAGGCCAGAACTCGAGCTAAGAAAAAGGTCCTTGTTGCGTCATCTCCCTTCGTTGATATATCTGCCACTTGTAAATACGCTAACTCATTTGATACAATGCAGCGTATATTCGCATATATCTATAAATGTCATCCAGAGCGGCATCTGGCTCGTGGATATACAACATGGGACCCAACTCTTACTGCGGCTCGTCCAGAGAGCACACCTGTGGGAAGAGATTAAATCACTGCGATCGAGAAGAGCTGTTAAGCCATCCAGTTGTATCGCATCACTTAACCCTTTTTTGGATGAGTTCGGCATTCTTAGAGTTGATGGGCGCCTGAAAAACTCTTCGCTGGATTTCGAAGCTCGCCATCCAATAATTCTTCCGCGGCACCATCCCATCACAGATTCACTCATTCGTGCACAAGGCTTTCAGCAGATTCAGTAGAGCGTATCAATGGCTGATGCTTCCCAACGGGCAACGTTCTGACTGCTTGTCGAGCCTTTGAAGTCTCTGGCGTTGACTATTGTGGACCATTTTTGTATAAGCCAGACGTACGTAATAAAGCTCCAGTCAAATGCTACATGGCTGTCTTCGTCTGCTTCGCGACTAAAGCAGTTCACCTGGAGCTGGTCAAGGATCTGTCGACGGCTTCATTCTTGAATGCGCTCAAGAGGTTTATATCGACTCGAGGCAAGCCATCTCAGATATGGTCGGATAACGCTACCAACTTTGTCGGCGCCAAGACAGCGAGTCATCGCGATCACATTGAATCAGTGCACAAGTTTTGCATGGCTGACTCCATTGATTGGAAGTTTATTCCCCCTCGTTCGCCGCATTTTGGCGGCCTTTGGGAAGCAGCAGTGAAGACAGCGAAGCATCATTTTTATCGTGCTGTCGGCTCTTGCGTTCTTAACTTCGAAGAACTTCGCACCCTAGTCTGCCACATAGCATCGATAATTAACTCCAGGCCATTGTTTCCTCTTTCAGAAGATCCAGCAGACCTAGATGTGCTCACTCCAGCTCATTTCTTGATTGGTGGACCCAGCTCATCGTTCGATGAGCCTGATGTGATTCACCTTCAATTCGATCGTCTGGATGGCTGGCAACGCGTAACACACCTCCAACAACTGTTTTGGTCCCGCTGGCGTGAAGAATATTTAACGCTGCTTCAGCAGCGCTCCAAATGGCGTACTCCGAAACCAGGCCTATGTGTCAACGACATAGTCCTCGTAAAGGATGAAAATCTGCCGCCTCTAAGGTGGCCACTGGCGAGGATCACGGAGCTAATCGTGGGAAATGATGGAGTCGCTCGCGTAGCCATCTTGCGCACCGCAACAGGAGAGATAAGGAGAGCTGCAAACAAGCTGTGCCTACTGCCCATCAAGGACTCAGTTGAAAGCCCATGCCTTTCAACGGGGGGAGAATGTCGAAGCGACCTCGCCACTGATAAGAGCAGCATCGTCTTCTTATCTTGTAATACTTGCTCTGCGAAGCAACTGCTTAAATTTCGCTCTTAAGATTATTTACATTAAGCTGGCGCTCTTCGCTGTAACGATCATTTATTGCCCTAACATTACCTTTTGCGAAGGCCTCGATGCTGTGCGTCGAGTCTAGTTAAGTTCGTTCGCTTCGTGCATTTGGTACGCATCGGCCACTTGCATTATAAAAACATATTAATTTGTCGCAATTATCGCTTCGCTAAAATCGGCACGAACCAATTCGGGTTCGCTTGCCATTGTAAAACTATTGTTCTTAAATAATAAGCACAGACCAATTCGGGTCTGCCTGCTTATCGTAACTTATAATAAATATATAAACAAATTTGAACACAAGAAGTAAAATAAAGTTAATTATTCCTTTTCGTGCAAGCTATTGAAAAAGGCTCGATGGCTCGATTTTGCCAGCAAAATTAAAATTTGAAATGTTGGTCCGTCCGGAAAGCTTGGCTTTTTCAAGCTACGGCCAACTACTGACGATCAATGGCAGAAAAAGGTCGAGGCTGGCTTGCGAAATTGGCATCAAACCTGGCAACGTTGAGAACTCGCAGAAACGCATTTTTCTCGTTGATCGAACACAAGTGTGAAATTTTCGAATGCAATCGAGTAATTTTTATACCCGGAACCCATTAAAAATGGGTAAAAAGGGTATAATGTATTTGTGCAAATGTATGAAGGAAGCATCTCTGACCCCATGAAGTATATATATTCTTGATCAGCATCAATAGCCGAGTCGATCTAGCCATGTTCGTCTGTCCGTCCGTCCGTCCGTCCGTCCGTCCGTCCGTCCGTATGTATGAACGCAAGGATATCAGAACCTACAAGAGCTAGAGACTTGAAATTTTAGCTGTAGGTCCTCCTAGTGCCCGCGCAGATTGAGGTTGTTTCCGATATTCGATAACCTGCCCCGTTTCCAGGTAATCGATAAAATCGATATCGAAATCCTGTTTTTTGAGCAATTTCGGCAAATAATATGAGCTAGAGTCACCAAACTTGACATGTAGCTTCTAGAATAGTATATATACGAAGTATCTTTTATTTTGTACCTATTGCCACCACCCCGCTACCACCGCATTGCCATAAATCAAGTTAATAATCGAATTTGTATTGCCGATCAATTTTAGCCACAAGTTATAAGCAATTGACTTTTTGAGAATACATAAATATTCTATGGCATAATAAGATGTACTGTCGAAAATTTCATTAAGATCGGTTAAGAAACAAAAGTTATGTGCGCACGTGTTAGCAGCAGCAAACGTAAATTCCAAGAATCTCTGTATACATGTACACACACACATTCATGCACGTCTGCTTTGAATTCTATCAACAGCATTGCAATTGCGATTGTATTGTTTTGTGTGTTGCTATTTTAATTGGTTTCCTTCTCAGTGCGTCCCAATTATTGGTGTGGCTCTTGAGTAGAGGCGGCGGCAAGTGGTGCAGTATGTAGCGAGTTCTAACCCTGGAGGAAACTTTTTTTTTTGGCTGGTGTGGCTGTTGAGTAGAGGAGGCATCAAGGGAATTTATTTTTTTAAAATTTATCCTTATTATTACTAAAGCAAACGAACGCGTAGCGCCAGCTGCATTTAGTGTTGGAGTAAGAGCGTTCAGGGTATTCCCTAGTCGGGAGCTCCCGACTAGAACCTCTTACATGTTTTATATCATACTGTCATATTTAAAATATATATATAAATATATATAAATATATATAAATATATATAAATATATATAAATATATATAAATATATATAAATATATAACTGATTTTAAATATTGACAGACCGGGTCGTCCTCGGTGCTCCTTGGAAGAGCTTCAGGGTCCAGGGTGTTCTCAGGTGTGGTCCGTTTCAGACGATGCAAAGTTAACCAGATGCGCAAGACTCCACCCTAAGCTTTTTGCACAAGGTAGTGCTGACTGCGTTTTTGCATCTTCCCACGGTGAAGGTGTGCGTAACGCAGTCAGCGACCATGTTACTATCTTCAAAATCTAAACCTATAAACAATGATTTTCTTACAAACTAGTTGAGGGATTGGGAACTTAATTAAGAAGTGCAAAATGTCAGTACTTTGAAAAGCCTTAATACTAGATACTTCTAAAATGATAGCTACACTAACGTTTGTGAGATGTTCATTCATTACTTCTCGATTGTCGACGTTGTTCAGGATAGTTGGGCTGATTAAGCCAAAGTTAGAGTTAAAAGCAAATTTTCTAAATCCGAAATTATTATCCTGTTTTCTGCCAGTCTAGTCTCATATATGTGTTCGGTGTCTGTTTCGTCCGTCTTGTGGATAGAGTTAAGTTAATTTTTGCACTAATTTCTACCTGTCTGTTTTCTGCTTCTATTAACTGTCCTTGCTTGAATCTAACCTGTTGCCAATCGTCGCCACCTTTAGGGCGGTGCCTAGCAAACTTATGCTTCGGGACTGTCTATGGTGAGCCCTTAGCGTAGCTACCAATGTGTTTATACATCCGAGGTCGGCGTTAAGTACTTTGGTCATGTATTCTTTAGTGAATACGTCCAGTACGCGTTTCGTCCTGTCCGCGTAATCTTTGTAGGAGGGCACGTTTGTAGTATATCCTAAGTATCCGAGTCTGTCCCAAATCGTCACGTCTCCTGCAACTATGGGTATGTGTTGTGTGTGTGAGAAGTCGGTATATTTCGTCGTGGCGGTCACATAAGTCAGGGCTATCGTTATAAGTATTGTCCGAAGTCCTAACCTAAAAAAGTGTTAAAGTTTTTATTATTTTAAATGTTGAAAGTTTTCTTAGGGATTCTATTGATTCTAACGGTGGTTGTCCTTATGGACCACCCTCCCCTTAATAAGAACCGTCGTCCCGAGGTCTGCCTCTACAATTTAATCACAACATGGGGGTGTTATTTTATTACCCAGCCGTTTGTTTGGTTTTAACCATACCTTGTCGTTTACTTGTTCTAGTGTCTTTTCTTGGGACTTTTGGACTCTCTCACTTAAGTCTCTCTTTACATTAGCGGGAGCGGAGTGAATTACCAATGTGGATGTTAAAGTTGTTCAATATAACGGTCTTGATTGTCTCGGAGTTCAACAATTTTTCGTTATCGCAGTAAATTGTTGTAATTTTAGGGAAAAGGTTAATCAATTGCAAAATTAGAAATTTCATATCCACTATTGCTCGCGATTCTATCGGTTGTACTTTTACCTTTTGGGAATACGTCGACGTGGAGTATTTCTCCAGCGTAGGTTAGGACAGGTGTGTGTCAGAGGGCTTGTTTTATCGGGTGGCGATTGTATTTTGCCAACAAAGTTTTCCCTAGCGTGTCGCGTTCGGAGAATCTAATTATGTGTCTGATTTTTTCTGAGTAAGTGGTTGGTGGCCTGTGAAGATATTTAGATGCCTAACCCCATAAAGATAGTCTCTAAGCATTTTGAGTGACCAAACGATGGCGAGCAGCTTCCTCTCGTTTGTCGCAAAGTTTTGTTCGTTGTCATGCAGCGTGCGTGAACTCATCGTGAACATCGTGATAGAACAGCTCCTAGACCATAACCGGAGGCATCGGTGGTTGGGTCGTATGGTTTTTTGAAATCGGGGTATGTAATAGAACATCCTCCGGATACTTTTTAACCTTGAAAAGGTTTGTAATTGGTTCTGGCTTATATTGATTTCTACTATTTGTGAGTGGTTTTTACTAATTTTGCCACTTTCGCCTTTTAGCGCGTCCGTGAGGGGCTTGGCGATTTTGGCGTAATCTTTAATAAAGTAGCGATAGTGACTCGCAAGACCTAGAAATGATCTAAGGTCAATAAGCGTACGTGGGGCACGGAAATTTGAAATTGTTTGCACTTTTTCAGGTGAGGTCTTTATCCCATCCCTGGATACGACGAATCCCAAATATTGTATTTTCAGATCGAGCTCGATCTGATGAAAGCCCGACTTCAAGTCCAGTGTTGTGAAATACTGGGCCTTGCCCATATTCGACAAGATTGTCGAAATTGTGGGAATGGGGTATTTGTCATCGATCGTGCTTTGATTCAGTTTCTTGAAATAAATAACAAGTCTCCTTTTTCGGAGACCATTTTAGTTAGTTCCCTTTTTGTCAAAGCCCCAAGGCGGGTTGTTGTAGGGAGACTTTGAGGGCCGAATAATGCAGTTAGCTATAAGTTGTTTAACTTCTGCATTAACAAAATTCGCGACGCCCATGGGGTGTGGGTATAATTTTGTATATACCGGTTCCCCCTTTGTTCTATTCGTTGATGTTATATGGCAGAGCCTCGTTAGGGTCTGCAAATGCTTTAATCCTTTCTTTAATCATTTTTGTAATTGGTTCGCAGACGGCTGTCGGAAAAACGGCGTTGTCTTTTTGAATAAAATTTACGTTGGGGGAACTTGCGTAAGGATGGGTTCTAAGCCGTAGCTCGTTTTAATTTGATTATTAGTAAAGACAATGGTGGCATTGACTTTTTCCAGGAGATCGAGTCCTATAATGCCGTCAAAATCTTTAAGGGTATCTATTATAAAAAAAATATGATTTTACTTGGAATAGGTAAATGAGACATTTCTGCTCAATCTTAGTGCTGCCATGTATGGATTTTATCTGAAAAGTGGTTTCGGCCGGCACTATTTGTTTCAGCTCAGGGAGGGATGGAGTTTTTCGAAGCCCTGTGTCCACGAGCAACCTGATTGTACGCCCTGTTACTACTCGCGTGATGAACGGTAACAGGGAGTGACCTCTAAAAAATTGCAACTTTCGGCATCAGAGAGGTCGTCGTCGACTTTTGTGGCAACGTCTTGGGCCGTTGGCTCATATTCCAGGTCACTTGCAGGTTCCTGCGAAGCATTTAGCATTTAGCATTTGGCTACGCTTAGAGTTGCTTGACTTACCCTGTTGGTAGCTGGTCGGTTGCTTATAATGAGATGACGAGTCTATTCCATAGGCGCGGGCTGTCTTTGAGGTTTTGGAATTTGAGGCTGGAAACGCTGTTTGCTACTGGCCGGACCTGCACCTGTTTGATTTTGGCCACCCCCTGCCTTTTGGTATAATGCGGATTCTTTCGCTGGCCCCCTTGGGACTGATTATCGTTATGGTTCTGTTGAGGTTTATTGCGCCAGTTCTGGTTTTTTTGACCAGATGGTTTTTGGGCTTTCTCCTCCTAGCGAGGAGATTCACGGTCGCTGCAGCGGCTGCTGTTGAATGTCTGATGGAGTCGTCGATGTCTTCTTGTTTTGACATGTTGTATTTTTTGTATTGGTCGCCGACGAATTTTATGTTTGCCCGCTTGCAGTGATTTTGTACCGGCAGATTATAATTTTGTATTTGTTCGTATTTTTTGTGTCTTGCTTTTTTTCACACGCATTACTTTATTTGAATGATGCGGATTTCGGCTGAAGCTCTTTTTCAAGAGTCTTCTACGCGAGTACTTTGTACCATTTTGCGTCAATTAACCAAAGTTGGTTGGTAGATTATAAATGATTTGATTTATTAACAGACCCGTGAGGGCGTTGGAGCTCACTTATTAAAACTAAACTATAACATACCTTAGCCCATCCCTCGAAGCTCTGGATTGTCGGCAGACCATCCATCGCTGGTCACTCAGCGCGTGCATGCGAGGGTATCGGGTATCGTTGCCCGTTCAACAGCCAGCATTTGCTGACTGTTGCACCATGGGCATTCGGTACCGCGTCACTTATATACTTTTTTAAATTGATTTTAATATTTTGGTGCAAGTAAAGTGGTAACCAACATATTCAGTGTATTTCTGAAGTTATACAAACTACAATAATCAAGACAAAAATTACTACTGAAACTAAAACCACTAACCAAATAACATATAGACCGGACAAACCGTACTTTTGATGGTGACATTCGTTATTTCTGCGGCTGGTCCAAACTCGCCTTCGTTTTTGTTCGGGTTCGAGACATGCCCGCATGCTCTCAGAGCAAGAGAGTAAGAATACATATGGCCTGTGTCGGGGAACGGCAACGCTGTCCTTTTACTCGCTCACTCTACAAGAAACTGCTGTGGCTTACTCTCATCCATATGATTTGTGCGATAGAACGGCATCGCTGTTTTTTATCTCGCTCCCACTACAGGAAACTGCTTTGGCTTACTCTCAGTGCTCTTTCAATTTGTCTATGTACCGTTTAAATGTTTGTTTGTGTATGTGTCCGCACAAGCAAAAATGCCCACAAATTCAATTTTTGTGAAAAGTCGGTGGCATATCTTCCCTTTTGAGGGGACGAGTAATATGAAATAATGAAAGGGTTTGCCCCGTCGATGCGAAATTCTTTCATTTTAGCTCGTTCTTCTTCGAAAGGGTACCTAAGCGTTGGCATGTGTGCATTTAAAAGTTTTTGGACTTGCTATTTACGCATACTTGCGTATTTTGTATATGAATAGAAGCATTTATGCGCATGTGTGCCTGTTGGTCCCTGCCTGCCTGTCCGATGCAAATTTGGCAATATTATTGGATTTCTGAATTTCGAGCTCTGCGCACACACACACACAGACAAATGTGTGTGAATGGGCAGATCATGGGCGCAAAAGAAAATATTATTTTTGGCCCGCGGTTGACGCGCACCCTTCTTTTTATGATTTTGGGTTTGAATCGATGAATGAACGTTGACCCCTCATTACCTGCAGATCCAATTCATATATGAAAAAGCTAAATATTTAAAGACAATAAAATTATGAATACTATAAATATATAATTGCTCCTATTTTGTATGTGGTATATTTGAATATTTTAAAGATTTTATTTTTTACATAATTTTCCTAAAACTAGTTAAGTGATTAGTCACTTGACCTACATATGCAGGTACAGGTGCTTGGCAAAATTTTACCCTTTCCACCCAACGGGCTGCTGCAGGGGTCAACGTTCATTCATCGATACAAACCCAAAATCATAAAAAGAAGGGTGCGCGACAACCGCGGTCCAAAAATGATATTTTCTTTTGCGCCCATGATCGCCCATTCACACACATTTGTCTGTGTGTGTGTGTGCGCAGAGCTCGAAATTCAGAAATCCAAAAATATTGCCAAATTTGCATCGGACAGGCAGGCAGGGACCAACAGGCATGTGCATAAATGCTTCTATTTATATACAAAATACGCAAGTATGCGTGAATAGCAAGTCCAAAAACTTTTAAATGCACACATGCCAACGCTTAGGTACCCTTTCGAAGAAGAACGAGCTAAAATGAAAGAATTTCGCATCGACGGGGCAAACCCTTTCATTATTTCATATTACTCGTCCCCTCAAAAGGGAAGATATGCCACCGACTTTTGAGAAAAATTGAATTTGTGGGCATTTTTGCTTGTGCGGACACATACACACACAAACATTTAAACGGTACATAGACAAATTGAAAGAGCACTGAGAGTAAGCCAAAGCAGTTTCCTGTAGTGGGAGCGAGATAAAAAACAGCGATGCCGTTCTATCGCACAAATCATATGGATGAGAGTAAGCCACAGCAGTTTCTTGTAGAGTGAGCGAGTAAAAAGACAGTGTTGCCGTTCCCCGACACAGGCCATATGTATTCTTACTCTCTTGCTCTGAGAGCATGCGGGCATGTCTCGAACCCGAACAAAAACGAAGGCGAGTTTGGACCAGCCGCAGAAATAACGAATGTCACCATCAAAAGTACGGTTTGTCCGGTCTATATGTTATTTGGTTAGTGCTAAAACCCAATTGTTAATCACAACTGCTTAAAAAATTTGCATTGCCTACTTTTGGGCACAATTGGAATACCGTGCAACCAGTTATGACAAGCGCCACTTCCCACTAGGAGGACCTACATTCCATATTTCAAGTCTCCAGCTCTTATAGATTCTAAGGTCCTTACGTTCATACATACGGTCAGACGGATGGACAGACAGACGGACATGGATAGATCGACTTGGCTATTGATGCTGTTCAATAATATATGTACTTAATGGGGTCGGATATGCTTCCTTTTGCCTGTTACATATATTTGTACAAATGCATTATTCCCCTTTTACCCATTTTTAAGGTCAAGGTATAAGAGCAGGGTTCAGGGTATTAAAGCAAGCACAAATGAGATATTAATTATTTCCCATGGAAATTGTTTGCCCCCCAGTTTTCGAAAGAATACTATACCCTGGTAACGACAAAACTATTTTAATAGAAATAATATATGACAAATATTTCATCCAACACAATCAGGTATATACAACAATTTCTTAAGATTTAGTCGTACATAAATGCATAATAAGAATTTCAAATTAAATAACAAGTAAGAGGCTCTAGTCGGGAGTTCCCGACTAGGGGATACCCTGAACCCTTTTCTACCAACACTAAATGCGGCTCACGCAACGCGCTCGTTGCTTCAGCAGTAATAAAAAAATATTAACAAAAAAAAAGTAGCTCTCTCAATGGGACCTGAACCCGTAACATACCGCACTACTTGCAACCGCATCTACCCAACAGCAACACATACACTTGAATGTTAATGAGAAAAAACGAATTAAAATAGCAGCACAGAAAATAGTACAATCGCAATTGCCATGCTGTTGATTGAATTCAATATATGCGGGTATGAATGTGTGCGTGTATATGTATATAGAAATACTTGCAATTTTCGCTATCTGCAGCAATCAAGAGGACAGCCAAAACATGTTTTTCTTAATAACTTTTGTGTTTCGTAACCGATCTTAATGAAATATTTGTATATTCTCAAAAAGTCTATTGCATTTAAATTGTGGTTTTAATTGGTGGGTAACACTAATTAGTTTATTAGCTTGATTTATAGCTATGTGGGGGTAGCGGAGAGGTTGCGATAGCTATAATATGAAAAATACTTGATATATATGTATATACTATTCTAGAGGCTACATGTCAGGTTTTTTGACTCTAGCTCTTATAACTTACGAGATTTGCTCAATTTTATCGATTTATTGAAAACAGGGCTAGTTATCGATTATCGGAAACAAACTCGTAATGCGCGGGTGCTAGGAGGACCAACATTCCCAAGTCTCTAGCTCTTATAGATTCTAATACTGGCGTTCATACATACGCACATACGGAATGACAGACAGACGGACATGGCTAGATCGACTAGGCGATTGATGCTAATTAAGAATATATATACTTTAATCGGTCGGAGATGCTTCCTTCTGCCTGTTACATACATTTGTAAACATTCATTATACCCCTTTTATCCATTTTTAATGCGTTCAGCGTATAAAAACTGAACTTTTATGAGAGTTTTGAAATTAACTATGTGGAACCAAAATACCAAAAATACTAGCTTGGAATTTTTCAAAAAGTAGTGATTACCAACATAATGTTAGGTTACCAACAAAATATTGATCTTAATAATAACGTTACTAAATTAGAACCTGTAACTAATAACGTCAAGGAGCGGATTGGCGGTTAACCAAGTCGGAGTACGCGCTGGTATCGGCTCTAACTCGTCGGCATGAGGGTGGGTTCACTAAGTCCGCTATATCTATTTCATTAAAACTCACGTACTGAATGAGGAAGAGGAATACGGATTAAGAGGTACAATAAGACGAGGGCCCTACACAACACTACAGCAAAACGAACTACAAAATTGAACAACATCAAACAACAACTACTAATAAGGGCACAACATTAACAGATGGAACTACAAATAAATGAAAACATTAAAGGTGAGGCTCTAATATAAATATAACATTTAACACTTTTAATCAATTTGAACCTACCTGATCGGGTCCCGTTTCCGGAACCAGGCGTACCCGCCCTACCTGAGACGATCACCTTTCCTCGTCTCCCTCATATTGGCCACTTGTTGGCCAGTCTGTGTCGGCAGTCATGCCCTTCTCTTCCCATCAGTGAATGAAAATTAGCCAGACATTTTTCTTCCTTCAATGTATGCGTTTAATTTTGCATCTTATAATTATTGACAATATTAATATTTTTTATTTCTCTTTACAGAACATTTCGTATACAGGGTATACAACAAAACAGAAACGGACTAAAGGACACTGCCAGAAGCGGTGGCCAAAAGTCACTAGGACAAAACGAATTAGTTTAAATTTTGAATTTGCACCAATGGGGAACAAAGTACCCACTTAAATATATACATATATACCATAGGAGGCAGGAAAAAAATGGTGAATCGTTTTTTTTAACCTTACCGTGCTTAAAGAGCTCTCTGGAGTAGATAAGTGTATCACGCAGAAGGCTATATAAGCGATCTTATTCAAGAGGCCACTAGCTTCGTGCGGATGATATTCTTCCGCAAAGGTGAAGAGACTCGGAGGTCGTGCACTTCTTCTTTACTTGTGTCACATCTACGATTAATGTTATCAAGCGCGGCTATACTCTACCAAGTTAGATAAGGTATGCACGACAATACGATTCGGTCGGTTTCAGCAGGAGATAAACATGAAGCGATGGTTAAGCCAACTGCGCTTCAGTCCGTTTGAACTGGAGCTTAGTAGTTTGCCAAAAAGCGCCGATTAAGGGGCGGTGGTTGAGTTTCGGCCGGTCGCCGAAATGTTAAATGTTGGAACGCCTTACCCAGACCGGCCGATAGCTGAGTTTGGTGGCCGCTGCTTGCGCACCCTGTAAAATGTGAATCTAGGTTAAACAGTACTACCTGCCTCCCATGGCAAAAGTATCACCTTTTCAGGCACTATATCGCATTCGGGTCTCAATCGGAGTATTACTTAACCAAATACGTTTGTCTTCAATTTGAATTACAACAGAAAAAGTTTAACACGTGTTATCTTAGACATTGTTAACACAAATGAGCAGACGATGTGGACAAAGTGAACGAGTGCGATCGGGTGGATTGATCACTTTGGCTACGCAACGCCAGCTACATTTGTAATATTTAATTGTGATTGCTTCTCTTATTTTTTGATGTATTTTCTTGTCGCTTTATGCATCAGGTGCGAATAGAAACTGGGGCGAGAAGATGAAAAAAAATCACAATAGCCGGTGCGAGAAAGCGAGACGACATTAGGCGGACCGCCTCGAGAGATAATACTCTACTTTAGCTGTTGTTTAATTAGTAGCAGTAGTAAGGGAAAGTAAGGGAAAGGTTATGGCAGCGTAGTTTTCTACTGGGACTGGCAGTTCATTAATCGCATTAACCTTGCCGGGGTCAACTTTAAGATTTCCATGGCCGATAATGAATCCAAAATATTTTATCTCTGTCATACATATTTTTTACTTGGCTATATTAATAGTCAACTTCGCCTTACGAAGATATATACTTATTTCTCCTAACAGATTCAAGATCGTTGAACAGAACCAAGATATCGTCCAAATATACAAATACTCTTGTACGCAGGCTTGCTGTGGTCACTTTATCACTTTATATTGGTACAAGAGCCTATTTGGTATTATAAATGCCGTCATATTGAGGCCAGTGATAAAACGAGCGGGGGGCAATCGACTAAGGATGCCAGGTAACGGGTACGCGACATTAAGATTCAGTTCTCTGGAATCTTAGCACACGCAAACTTTTCTTCCCTTCTTTACTAACAAGCAATTGTTGCTCCATGATCTCTTCTCATTCTTCTATCACGTCTAGTGCTAGCATGTTTACAATCTCGTCAAACATCAGTTTTTTTTTTGGCAGGGCCAGAGACGTTGTTTTGCGGGCTTGGCATCAGCGACGTCGATGTTATGCTTTATTTATTAGGTGTGTGCGCCGTAAGCCTTCTTTCTTGTTAGAGGGTAGCTCGTTATTCATGCTATTTACAACCGGTGTACAATCGGTTATCTCAATTGAGGACTACGGCTGAAATAAGCTTTTTAAGGCTCTTTGCTACCTTTTTCCAGAAAAATCCTATTCCCATGGTTGAACGTCGGGGTTTTCGAATCAATACACAACTGTCAACGTCTCCGAAGATATGCTTCATAGCTTCTGCCTACTGAGCTGCTCGAACATGGTATGGTTGTTTTTTTTTTAGCTTTAGGTATCTGGCACCTTGCGCACTTGGGCTACATTGTCTATATGGTTTTTGTCCACAGGTTTTTGTTGGCCTGCTCATACCTTCTGCCGTTTTCCGACACAACATAAGATGATACGACACTCAAGACAATCTTCGAACCGATGGCCTAACTTTCCGCACGTCTTACTAATGATTCTTCTGAAATTACGGTTTTTAGGCAAGACACAAGTCTCTCAAATTGGAACTGATACTACTAATACGAAAGTTTCCTTGTCGCCTTGATGTCGTCAAATTTCTTTCTAAATTCTCTACAAAAGTAAAGCCCTTTGAAACTTGCAATACCACTCGACGGTTTTTCCAACGAAGAATAGTTGTAGGTAATCGCATAGAAGCTGATAGACCCGTTCAAATTCTGAAGAGCTAGCGCTCGAATTCTGTAGAGAAACTCATCCATTTGCAGACCATCTCTAGCTGCATCGAATTTGAAACGCCAACTCTGAATACTGCTTGTTACTTTCTCTTGCAGAACCGAAGCGTTTGGTGTTCTAGCGTTGCCATTGTATTGGTGATTGACATGACCTGAACATAAGGATGTATTCTGGTTCCGGTCTGCTAGAAAAACTGGTTGAGCAGGTGGGGTAAACACTCTATCTCGACCCGAGCGATGACTTTTACTGTCAACCTGAAGTGTCGATGACTGTCCCTGAATTAATGCTGTCAGGTCCTGCATAAGCTGTTGCTGCTGAACCTGCATAGCTGCCTTAAATATTTGGTTTATATCTTCCACACTTTGTGTTTTAGAGGCCTCGTGAGACGCGCTTACCTCACTCGCACAAATGTTTGGCAGCGGCGCGAGATGGCTTCGCTGTTGGGATCTGGTCACCATACCGCGGCGCTGTACTGCGTTGCTGATTCTGATAATTCTCCCTCTACTTCGATTGACGGTATTACTATTTTCCGATGCTGCATCGTGCGTACCAATGTCGACTAACTGAGGACAGCAGATAAAATGTACACAGCCGTTTGCATGTTGGTCAGTGGTTAGATTCTCTTAAAGGCTCAGTAATACATGGGCAATGAAAGTTATGTTTACATGTTGAAACTGCGGTTTAATCTGCCTCACTTAATGGTTGAGTGCAAATATTGCAAATTTTATCTTGTTCTATATATTTGCCAGGTTCTCACTACTGTGACGAACTGTCGTTTTTTTTTTTTAAATATATAAATTTGTATTATAATTTTATTTTTTTAACTTTCAACTGAACTGTTAATAGTAAATTCGGTCCGGCCTTCCGACTCCATGCTGGTCATATTGTTATCAAAACTGGATAATCTCACGTAGCGTCGCCAATACTGAAAACTACTGATACTTATAATTGCTGAGATCCAGTTCGTTAGTACAGGTCAACTACTAATAAGTTGCTTTTCCGCATAAATATGCGGCCTAAACTTGCTATCGTTAACCCAGAATTGAGATGCGTATTGGTTGTCTGTGATTCGATTTGCTCTGGTCAATCTATTCGTAATAGGTATGGCTATTCCTAGAGACGTAGATTCATTTATACCAACGGGGCGCTACAACCGAGGTGTCTGGGTGAATTCTTCGATTCGATTCGGTCGACCAATCGAATTATAATCGCGTCTCTAGAAAACAATATCATAAGACAGGTATGGAAATCTTCAAATCATAAAATTACGGAATTAATTACATCCAAAATATGTAATTAAATGGGTGAAAGTTAAGAGGTATAATGTATGGTTTATTTCTCCTAGCCGTTCGGGCTGAACGTTGGGCTTCCCGTTCTGTGGCATGCAGGGTATATAAGCGATCTTATTCCCTATTCAAGAGGTCACTAGCTTCGTGTGGTTGATGTACTTCCGCGAATATGAAGAAATTCGGTGGCCGTGCACTTATTCCTTGTGTCCTTTTAAGCTTTACGTTATCAAGCGCGGTTATACTCTACCAAAATAGATAAGGTATGCACGGTACAACGACTCGGTCGGCTTAAGCAGGAGATAACATGATGCGATGAAAAAGGAGCCGGTGCTAACTTCTGGTTGAGCCAACTGCGCTTCAGCCGATGTGAACTGGAGCTTAGAAGTTTGCCGAATAAGCGCCGATTTAGGGGCGGTGGTTGAGTATGGGGCTGTTTCGGCCGGTCAAAATGTCAAATGTTAAATGTTTAAGTCGTTGGAACGCGTTACGCAAACCGGCTAACAGCTGAGGTTGGTGGCCGCTGCTTGCGCACCCTGTAAAATGTGAATCTAGGTATCAACTTTTCAGTCAGTATATCGCATTTGGGTCTCAATCGGAGTATTACTTAATCAAAAACGTTTGTCTTAAATTTTAATTACAGCAGAAAAAGTTTAACACGTGTAATCTTGGACATTGTTAATACAAATGAGCAGACGATGTGCTCCCGTTGCGTTTGATCGATTTCGCAGCTCAAGACGAAGTGAACGAGTGCGACCGCGTGGATAGATCTAGTTGGCTACGCTACTACTACTCAACGCCAGATACATTTGTCGCTTGTTATATTTAACGGAACGGGCATGATTGCTTATCTAATTTTTTGATGCATTCGCTTGTCGCTTTATGCATCAAGTGCGAATAGAAACTGGTGCGAGAAGATGAAAAAAAAAAAACACAATAGCCAGTGCGAGAAATAGAGACGAAATTAGGCTGACCGCTTCGAGAGATAATACTCTACTTTAGCAGTTGTTTAATTAGTAGCAGTATTTCAAACGTTCTCCCGCTTCCGAATTCCAATTCAGTGGTTTATTCTTTTTCAGAAGCTCAGTTAAGGCACAGGTTATCGCACCGTAGTTTTCTAGAAGCCTTCGGTACCATTCGGCGAGACCCAAGAATCGTCTCAATTGCTTCACCGTGGTTGGGACTGGGAGTTCAATAATCGCATTAGCCTTGCCCGGGTCAACCTTGAGCTTTCCATGGCCGATAATGAATCCAAAATATATTATCTCTGTCATACACAATTTTTACTTGGCTATATAAATAGTCAAGTTCACCTTACGAAGATATATACTTATTTCTGCTAACAGATTCATGGGCGAATCAAAGTCGTTGGACAGAACCAAGATATCGTCCAACTATACAAATACTCTTGAACGCAGGCTTGCTGTGGTAATTTGATCCATTGATCTGCCTGGAGTTTGTGTAGCATTACATAGTATAAAAGGCATCACTTTATATTGGTACAAGGGCCTATTTGGTATTGAAAAAGCCGTCATATTGAGGCCAGTTATAAAACGAGCGGGGGACAATCGACTAAGGATGCCAGGTAACGGGTACGCGACTTTCACGTCAGTTCTCTGGAATCTAAGCACACGCAAACTTTCTCTCCCTACTGTACTAACACGCAATTGCTGCTCCATGTCTAGTGCTAGCATGTTTTAAATCTCGTGAAACATCATTTTTTTTTTGCTGGGGCCAATGACGTTGCTTTACGGGCTTGGCAACAGCGACGTCGATGTTATGCTCTATAAGGTGTGTGCGTGCTAAGCCTTCTTTCTCGTACGAGGGTAACTCGTTATTCACGCTATTCACAACCGGTGTACAATTGGTTATCTGAATTCAGAACAGAAAAATCTCATCCTCATGGTTGAACGTCGCGGTTTTCGAATTAATACACAACTGCCTAAGCTGCCGAAGATATGGCTCATAGCTTCTGCATACTGAGCTGCTCGAACATGGTATGGTTGGTGGGTCTCCATTGGGTTAGATTGTCTATATGGGTCCGTCTCAAATGTGATTTCGGTCTGAGTACTACAATCTGCTTTTAATGGTTAGGAAGTGACAGGTTTTTGTTGTCCGGCGCATCCCTTCTGCTGTTTTCCGACATAACAAATGATGATACGCGCCTCAAGACAATCTTCGAAGCGATGGTCTTGTAGTAAGTGTGCTCAATTGAAAAAGTAATGTACGCTTTGTTTTTATATAGCGACACGACTGGTCGCTTTTGATGTTCTTTATTGAATTGATTCTTATATCTTCTCATAATGTTAACTTAGCAGCTGCGCTGCCGGTAACGCCAGCAGCAGAGCGGCTGCATATGTATATCTTAAATATTAATCTTAACAGCGCTAAGAGAGAGTGATAGTATGTTATGAGCACATATGCATGTACATAGCTAGCCGGTCAGGGATCGGTGACTCTGCATTTATGATACATGGAGCATAAGTGGGTGATCATATTTCACTCGCACTTGGACTTGGGTATTTAAGTAAATACTGCAACAAAGTGCTACAGTGTGTTTTTACTTATGAGTTGTATGTACATGTCATATACATATATTGTACTGTACTTGAGTACAGTGAGCATTCGATATGTGCGCATACCACATCTCCCTTCTTTTGAAAAATAACGTAAGGTAGTGAAGTTATTTTATTTTTTATGTTTCTATTTATTTATATTTTTATTCTTACAAAAATTTTTTTTGGAAGTACAACTTTTGTGTGTTTTTGTTTTTATATATTTTTAATGAATATTTTTATTAATTATTGTATATATAATAACGTAGTTATAAGTTTGAATAAAACGACTTTATTTCACGAAAGTGAATTTGTATTAGTTTATTATGTTGAATCTGGATTGAAGACAAAAATTGGCTTACGCTATATTTAAAGCTAAATAATAATTGGAGTACGTGACTCTTTGCAAAGTGACAGCAGTTGCAGTTTGTTTATGTTAACCCCTTTCTGTTGGTCAGTTTTTGTTTATAAATCATTGTTGACAATATGTGAGTTTGGCTGCAGAAGGCATTATGCTCTTATGATTTTTGCCGCTGTTAGCATTATTTGAGTTCGGCTGAAGAAGGCATGCTATTGTTATGATTATTCAATTTGTAAACACACAGTGGGTTATACCATGCAATGCAGCTTATGAATAACAGTGGTTCAAAATTCTGTTGTTGTGAATATAAATAATTAAAATCAAGCGTGTCCTCACGCGTGTAGGGTATATGAAAAAGGTAAGTATAATATAATATAATATAATATATACAATAATATAATATAATATATATAACATACTTAAATTTTCTTGTTCATTTTCAAGTTCAAGTTCAACTGGGAGTTGTCCAGGTTGCTGATCAATAACATTTAGTTTCTTAATAAATATTTGTTTGGGTACATTTTTTAACTTATATGCTAGATACATTATTATGATTAATATGATGATTACAAATACTGTAATTATTATAACTTGGAATATATTTATTTATTTAATATTTGCGAAATTTATTTATTTTGGTTGAATGTACGAAAGTGGTTTTAATTTGGTAATTTTATTTCTTACGTATATACTTGTATCTGAGTTCAAGTTGCTTATAGGTATCATTTTTAATACAGTTTTGATTCAATGTGATTTTGGGTAAGTTCCATGTTATAAGTATATTCGATTCGATATAGTTAGTTTGTGTTATTAGATGTGTTTTTGAAAATCTGCAACTAGTGTTGGTTTGTTTTATTATACCTAATATGCATGGGTTAATAGTTAATTTTTTCTTGTCCTTGTTGTATAAATTATTATTATGTGAGTAGTATTTGTATTGTGTTTCGACTAGTAAAATATTCTGATCATCGTTTTATGTATTTCTCTAGGAATGTGTGAAATAATCAAAATTGCATTCGTATCTGATCTAAGCCAAGTCGATGTTTTTATGTTAAGTAGCTTTTCGGAATTAACGTTTGTGAGATAGTCGTGTTTTAATAATTTTGGATTAAAAATTCCCAATCTAGTTAGTTGCATTCCGATTTCTAAATCTTCAATATATTCTGTAAATTGTTGTAAGTTGAATGCAAGTAGTTCCAGTACTTTAAATTCTTCTCTTTCTTCTCTTTCTTTGTTTACTATTTCTATTCCTTGGTTGACCGCTTCACTTACATGGTTGAGTTCGTTTATTTGAATACTATTTTGAGCTATTGAATAAATTTTTTCTTCGAATTCCTCTTTGTCGTTGTTATCTAAAGTTACAAATAAGTATTTGTATGTTGTTTCTACTAAATTAAGTAATCCTCTCTTACTTCTTTTTACTATTCGGATAACGTTTATTTGTCTTTGCAACTTTTCTGTTAAATATTGAATTTGTATTCTGTCTTCATATTTGTTTGTCTGTAACATTAGTTTGTCATATGTGTCTTCTGTCTTTGTTAAATTTATTGTGAGACAATGGTGCTCGTAATTATCGGGTATGTCTATCGTGCCTATTTTAAAGAGTAAGTATCCATTATTTAATGTAATAGGGTTAATATCTATAAACTGGTTATTACTTCCTGGTAATAGTGTTGACATCATTATTGCCAGAAAAATTAAAGTTATGGAATTTCGTCCTTCTGTAAATATTTGCTCTTATTTAATTTCTTTTGTTTTTGATATAATACTTAATTTTTCGACCTCTGTTAGTCTCCTTAAAATGATCTTCGTCAATTTGTTCTATTTTCCCAGTGGGTTTGTAAGGGTATGTAATTTACCGTGAATTATGGGTGCTTTCCTAAACTTTGTATTTACTTCGAAATCATTTCGGTTTTTATTATGATTATTTATTCTGGTCTCTTTTATATTTTTGGTATTATAATTAGGTGTACCTGCGTATATAAAAATGTCAGCTGGAGTTCTGCCAGTAGAATTATGTTTTAGCTTATGAGTATAAGTGTATAAAATTACTTCAATTTTCATGAGTCTATTTTCTTCGTCATCGTCAGTATTTATAATATGTATTTTTTTTATTAATTGTCTTATGTAGTCTTTTTACATCGGATAAACCATTTTTGCTTGCTGTTATTTGAATTTCAAATTTGTCGTTATTCAACCATTCTTTCAGGGCAAGACTCATAAAAGCACTGTCCCTATCTGTCTTCAGAGTTGTAGGTTTTCCCATGTTGTTAAATATTTGAATGAGTCCTCTTTTAACTTCCATTCAATCCTTGTCGTTAAGTTCAATTACATTTGCAAATTTTGAATATAAATCAATGCATATTAAATAGCTGTGGTTTTTTATTGAATTATTATTATTTAATTATTATTATTATATCTATATTATTATTTCTCTAAGGGCTTGTTGTATTATTTCAAAATCGGAATCGTATTCAATGTATAATACGCTTGAATTGTTGCAAAAATGTTTTATCAATATCTGTTTAGCTTTTTCAATGTTTAAGTTTAAATATTCGATTTTTATTCTTAATTTTTAAAAATATGGTTCAACTTCATCCTTTTCGGTATCATCTCTATTTGTCTTCTAAAATGGTTTAATGGTTTTCTGTTAAATGTATTAAATTTTCATTATCTTCTTCAGCGCTATGTGCTGTAGCTTGTTTGTTAATATCTTGTTCGCCTAGCATATTTTCTTCAATTTTGATGCGTGATAAAGCATCTGCTACGTGGCTTAATTTTCCTTCTAAGTATTTGATTGAGAAATTATATTCACTAGGTTTTATACGCCAACGTTGCAATTTCATGTTGGGTTCTTAAATGTTGTTTAGCCAAACGAGTGGCTTGTGATCGCTTAAAATGTCAAATGGTCTGCCATATAAATATGGGCGAAAATATTTTACTGCCCACACTATTGCTATTTTGTTCGTGATCGTTTAACGTTCTACTTGAGAAACTAATTGGCTTGATATCTGGTGACAACACAGCATCTATTGCAAAATTACTTGCGTCGGTTGTTACCTGAAACTTTTTATTAAAGTCTGGACATATTAATATTGGGTCGTTCATAATTAATATTTTTAATTTTTCAAAGGCTTTATTGTTTTTAACATTTTTAATGTGAATTTTTGCTGATTTCTTTAGGTAAAGAGTCATGGGTTTTGCAATTTTTGCAAAATATAGAATGAACTTTCGATAATAGGCACATAAACCTAGAAATGATTTAATTTCGTTTGATGTTTTTGGCAAAGGAAATTCTTGTATTGCTTTTACTTTCAGTTTGTTTGGCCGTATGCCTTCTGGACTTAAATTGTGACCTAAAAATTCTGTTTCCGTTTTTAAAAATTCGCACTTATCTAATTGGAGTTTTAAATTTGCCTGTCTTAATTTCTTAAAAACCTTTTTTATTGAATTTAAATGTTCATCAATTGATGTGGAGAAGACAATAATGTCGTCCAAATAAACAAGACAATGCTTGTTTATTAAACCACAAAGAACATGATTCATGCACCTTTGGAATGTTGCTGGTGCATTTTTAAGTCAAAATGGCATTCGAGTATACACGTAATGTCCGTATTTGGTAGAAAATGCTGTTTTATTAATTGATTTCTTGTCCATCTCAATCTGATGGAAACCTTTTGCTAAATTTATTGTTGTAAAGTATGAGCATCTTCCTAATTTTCCCAAAATCTCGTCCATGTTTGGATTATGAAATTTATCATTGATTGTAATGTCGTTCAATCCTCTGTAATCGACCACTAATCTAAATTTTGCCTTTCCTGAGGCGTCTGCCTTTTTTGGTACTATCCATAAGGGACTACAATAAGGCGACTGACTATGCCGAATAATACCTTGGGTTATCTTTAATTTGCTTTTCGACTTCTTGTTCGAAAGCGAAAGGGTAACCGTATGGTTTCTTGTAAATTGGATTTTCATGATGTGTACTAATTTCGTGCTTAACAATGCTCGTGAAGGTCAAATTGTCACCTTCTCGAAATTGGATGTCACTGAAATTTTTCAGTAATTTTACTAGTTTGTTTTTTTCTTTATCCTTTAGATGATCAACTCGGTAATCTTGTCCCGATGTTATTTCATTACTTATTGCGTAATTAATTTCTTGTGAATAACTTTCTGGTTTTAAATATGCTTCGAAGTTTTTTTCAGAATTTGGATCCCAAACTAATTTCTTATGATTGAACGATCTCTCGCTAATTATTATTCTGTCATGAGCGTAGTCAATTATGGCGTCGTTTGCCTTTAATAAATTTCTGTATATCATAATGAGGTGAAAAATCATGTATGTAAAATATCTGATCTTTCCTAAAGAGTTTATTAGGTGCAGTGGATACATAATGGTTTAGTTTTGATATCCCTGTCATGGTTCTAATCGAAGTAGGTCTTGTATAAACTGTTATTTTAAGGAAGTTTTCCCTCATCATATTTATTGACGACCCAGTGTCAATGAGACATCTGTAACGTCTGTTATTAATTTTAATTTCTATGTACTGGCTTGTCCCGAGGCTCCAATAGGAAAATGTTCGTCTTGTATTTCGTTATTTTGAATCTTCTCATATTGGTTGTTCTGACAACCATACTCTTCTTGTACATAGTTACCCTGATAGTTTTCTGATTGTTGATAATTTTCATCAACCTGCATTTTTTGGGAAGCACTAGTATTTCTTCGTATACGCTTGTACGATTGATTTACCTTGAGAAATATGTTGATTTATGGGGTTATTTATTTGTGCTTGTTGTAAATTCTCTTTGAATTCTTGAGCTAGTTGCTTATTTTGGTTGAAATAAGTTTTGTTGTTCGGAGGGTATTGTGAAAAATTGTGGCTTTGATTATTGTTAGCTATGTAATTTGGGGTAAATTGAGCTTTAGTACTTCCTGTATAATATATAGCATTGTTAGTATTTTGTTATTTATTATTGTTGTTATAATAATTTACCTCATAGTAGCCCTCCATTTGTGCTACTTGTTTTAATTTTGAAATAGTGGATATGTCGTATGTTGACATAAAGAGTCTATCTGGTAATTTTTTATTTATTAAGTTTTTTACAGTGTTATGCATAGCGTTTGTATACAATCTGGAAATATCTAAATTCCCTCCTAATTCTAACTTGTCAGTTATAATTATTGTCTTAGCCTCTACCTCACTACAAAATTTACGTAAATTACCTTGATAATTGGTATTATATAGTCTTCGCAGTAGCTCTTTAACGGGTGTTTGCGATTTGTATTCGGAGATTAAGGCTTCCCTCAGTTGGGACCAGTTGTTGATTTGCAGCATTCTAGGAACCTTCTGGTCATCTCCGGATATCTGGAGCTCAATCGACCCGGATATGATGCATTGTTGTCGTTCATTGTGGGTAGAGTACAGTTGAAGCAGGTAATCCACCCTTCTGATAAATGGACCCAGGGTTATGGGGTCTCCCTCAAAGGCTGGCACGTTCCGTATTTGTTGAAGCAATTGGTTTAAATTTTGGTCCTTTAATTTATTCATTGCTGCAAGTGCAGCCACATGAGAGCCTTCTCTCTGGTTGCTCTGGAGCCTTCTCTTCTGGTTGCTCAATTTTTTAATAATTTTAGGTATTTAGTTTGTGTCACGGAACTCACTTTGTGTTGCAACGACCGAATTGGATTTATACGTTGCTTGAATTGTTTTGACACGTCAAGTTCTTTTGCGGATAGCGAATTTTGGAGTTTAAATATATTCGATTTAGTTGTAATACTGTGCACAATTACACTTGTTGATCAGAGAAGACACCAGTTGAATAGATAAGCCTCTCTTTAATTGATCGTATCACTCACGAACTTTAATTTATTCCGATTCACAAAATATTACGCTATCCTACCGGCTGCGCCAATAACGTAGTTATAAGTTTGAATAAAAAGACTATTTCACAAGAGTGAATTTGTGTCAGTTTATTATGTTGAATCTGGATTGAAGACAAAAATTAATAATTGGAGTACGTGACTTTTTGCAAAGGGACAGCAGCTGCAGCTTGTTTATGTTAGCGCCTTTCCTTTGGTCAGTTTTTGTTTATAAGTTATTGTTGACAATATGTGAGCTTGGCTGCAGAAGGCATTCTGCTCTTATGATTTTTGCCGCTGTTAGCATTATTTGAATTCGGCTGCAGAAGGCATGCTATTGTTATGATTATTCAATTTGTAAACACACGGTGGGTTATACCAAAGACAATATAAACACTAAGATGAGTAACGCCATACATCAAAATGCTACTATGCAGCTTGCTTTTTTGAAATTTGAGAACGAAAAAGAAATCAGTACCATTGCGCTCTCACAGCCGAAAGAGCGAAAAGCTAAAAATAGAATGTAAATTGCGCGTCGGCTCTATGAGAGCCGTGCAAGCAATTATGTTTGTATGTGTGTTAGCATACATACATACACTGCCGTTCAACTGAATAGGTTCATGATCACCGAGGTAAAAATTGGGTTGTAATTCCTATACCAATGTTCCGATTTACATGAAATTTTTTTTCTATAACTCTCTGATCTTATATTAATTAAATGTCAAAGTATGATTTTCATAAACTTAATATTTATTGCTTGTTTAATTTTTCTTCTGAAAGAGTAACAAAATTAATGCTTTATTTTCGTTCATCTGAATAGGTTCAACATATTAAAATTAAAATTAATTAAAAATTTAAGCTCATTTTCACATTTTTTGCTGTTCACTTATAGGATAGTATATTTTTAAAGAAATTTCAATAGATTTTAATAGTGTGTGAATCCTCCCTTTGTTGAAAGACAATATAAACACTAAGATGCGTAACGCCATACAACAAAATGCTGCTATGCAGCTTGCTTTTTTGAAAATTGTGAACGAAAACAAAATCAGTATCATTGCGCTCTCACAGCTGAAAGAGCGAAAAGCTAAAAATAGAATGTAAACTGCGCTTCGGTTCTATGAGAGCCGTGCAAGCAATTATGTTTGTATGTGTGTTAGATACATACAGCATATTTGAATGTGTTGCTATTCACAGCTCTGGCTTTAGCTGGCAATGAAATAAATTTTGTTAGTTTTCTAGCGTGGATCATGCCCCTATCCCAAATTTCACACGCGAATGCATGCTGTGTACTGAGGTTGGCTCCGTAGAAAATCTATTTTTTAAAGTTGTCCCAAAAATTTTTATATAATTTCTTCAAATTAAATGAATTATTTTTTATTATTATTTTTATTTTATTAAAAAATAAAAGAGTGCCAAAAAATACAAATACGGTAAATTAAATACGTCGGTAGCTAGTTCGAACGGCAGAGTAAAAAATATTTTAAACAAAAAAAAATTGATAAAATGAATCTTTGGAAACACAAAATTTGCGCTCATTTCTTTTTGCATCGACTTTAAAAACCTCAGTACACAGTTTGCATTCATATGTGAATACAAATTTGGGAAAGGTGCATGATCAGCGCTAGAAAACTAACAACATTTATTTTTTCACCAGCCAAAGCCAAGGCAGTGAATAACAACACACATATATAAACATTTTTTGATCTAGTTATGCATGCACAATTCACACATACAAACATAGGAGCTTGCACGCCATTGGCTGAACATGAGCTTCTCTCAAGCATACACTGCCCAAAAACAGCAGTGAAATAAATCTATGTGTGCTATTTTCTTAACATAGTTATTGCACAAGTTGCGCCTTGTAAAAAAAAATTTTTATTCTTAAATTTTCCTGCAAAATTTATAGTTAGTATCTAGGGTAATCTATCATTTAAATAAAGCATGCATTCCATGGATAAAGCAGAAGTACTTTGCGTCGATCGTAAGTTTAAAACTTTTCGCTCAATCTTCGACCAGCTTTGCTTCGTTGCTCGTGTCCGCGCATCAGCAAGCCGCAAATGTATGAGCGTTACTCATCTTAGTGTTTATATTGTCTTTGGTTATACCATACAATGCAGCTTATGAATAACGGTGGTTCAAAATTCTTTTGTTAAGAATATGTAAATATATATATATATTTGTATTTTTAAATGTACTTGTTTTAGTGTATGGTCATACTAAAATGATTAATTAATGAAAAATTTTTATTCTATCTTTATGAACTGTTTGTTTCTTTTTTTTATTGTTTGAGATTATAATGTAATCTCGTTCTCGTATTTCCGTCACAGTATAGACCTGTATATTTAAAATTTCATTTATGTCCTGATTCATTTTTTAATAAAACATTATCTCCTACTGATATATCTATGTTTCTTACTTTCTGATCATATATTTCCTTATTCTTTTTCTCATGTTATTCGGTCATTATTCTAGCTCCTTTATATGCTACTTCTTATCTATATTTACTTTCTTTTGCGTAATCATCTATATTATAAATTGCTTCTATGCTATCTATACTATTGAATTGTTTTGGTAAGCTATGTATTTGTTTTACCAAATACTAGCTCATATGGACAATAAGTATGTGCCATAGAGGTCGTGTTGAAACAGTAAAAGAAATATTGAAGCCATACGTCCCAATCAGTTTTATCAACTGATATGTATGATCATGTGTATTCATTAAAACTTCTATGACTTCTTTCGACTGTTCCAACTGTCTGGTGGTGGTGTGCGGTATATGTTGTGTTTTTAATTTTTAAATATTTGCACAAATCACTAATTATCGAATTTTTATATTCTGTTCCCATGTCCGTAATGAAAGTCTTCATTACGTACTTCAGAATAAAAGATTCAAATATAGCTTTAGCGACAGTATTTGCGCATTTGTTTGCAATACGTATGTCAACAATATATTTTGTTTTCACATATCAGTGTAACTGCATATTCATTGCCTTGCTCTGATTTTGGTAGTGGACCGATCGTGTCTACTATTACTCTATAAAAAGCATTGATTGGGATTTATGTTATAGTTAAAGGAGTTTTTGTGTTTGTTGTCACTTTTAATTTTGACATTTTTCACATTTTGTATGTACTCAGTAATATATCGATTCATATCTTTCCAAACATAATGTCTTTTGACCTTGGCCAAGGTTTTTGTAATGCCTGTGTAACCTCCTTGTATTGGATCATTATGAAATGTAGACAACATAGCTTCTTTTTCTTTTTCTATTAGGGTCACCGGGTTGAGTAGCGCTACTCTTAATGTTTTTAATATTTTATTGCCCATTTGTTTGAAATTATCAATTAAAACTTGTTCAAAGATATTTTCCCATGGTGCCACTTTGAGTTGGCTGATTTGATAAATACCGGATTGCATTTCAAGCCTTTGGAAGAACTGACCTAAGTCGAGAATTCCATTAGTATACAAATGTTTTAAGAAACATAGTATATTTTTTACTTGCAAGGTCACTACCTAACGTACTTCGTCATTGTTGATGACTTCATATACGTTGGGCTTTGAAGCTTTTTCTATAGATTGCCTAGGCAATTCTATTTCTTTATCTCCTGCGAAGGATTTTTGTCTACTTTAATATCTAGTAGTGACTTTCATTATATTTCTTGTAATGTCTTGGAGTTCTTTGATGGGTATTCTTGATAACGCATCTGCGATATGATTATCTTTACCCTTAAGATATTCTACTGTAAATTCATATTCTTCTAGCTCTAATCTCATTCGTGTTAGTTTTGATCTTGGGTTTACCATTGAGAATAGATAAGTTAACGGTCTGTGATCTGTTTTTACTATGAAATGTTTGCTATAAACGTATGGACGAAAATGTTTTATTGCCCGGTGGATTGCTGCTAACTCTTGTTCTGTTGTTGATTTTGCGCTCTCGCCTTTTGTGAAGGTTCTTGAGGCGTATGCTACTGGTAGATGTGTACCATTGTGTTCTTGTGTAAGAACTGCTCCGCACGCTTGCTTACTTGCGTCGGTAGCAATGCAAAATTCCTTGCTGAATTCGGGGTATTGTAGTAATGAGGGCTTAAATAATTCTCTTTTTAGATATTCAAAAGCTGACTGACATTCAGCTGTCCATTCAAATTTTACATTCTTTTTGCATAAACGTGTTATGTGACGAGAATAATCCGAGAAGTTTTTAATAAAACGTCTGTAATAATTGCAAAATACAACAAATCTTCTAGCGCTGTCTGCGTCCGTTGGGACTCAATATTTCTCAATGACATCTTATTTTTTGTCATCTGGTAAGATACCCTTGTCAGTGCACTTGTGACCTAGAAAAGTTACTTCGCGCATGAAAAATGAGCATTTCTCTGGATGTAGCTTAAGGTTGTGTTTCCGACACACATCAAAAACATTTGTTAGGTTTTGAATCATGTATTTTTCGGAACAAACTATAACTATCAAGTCATCAATATATATAGGAAAGCTTGAGAAGGTTTAAGACCTGAAAATGCTATGGTCATCATTCTTTGGAATGAGTTTTGCGATATTTTAAATCCGTATGGTAATCGCGTGAAACGATAAGAGCCATTGCTCGTGGAAATATACGTTATATTTCGAGAATCTTTATGATGTTCAATCTAGTGGAATCCAGACATTAGGTCAAGACATGAAAAATATTTTGCTCGTCCCAGTTGATCTATTCTTGGAAGTGGCAATTTATCCGGCAGTAATTTGTTATTAATCTGACGATAATCTACTACTAGTCGCCATCTTTTGTCAGTCGAACCTGGTAAAGGTTTCTTAGGTATCAGCAAGAGTGGGCTGTTGTATTTAGATACAGACGGTTCAATGATTTTTTCGCGTATTAATTTATCTACTTGAGATTCTATTTCTTCTTTATGAGTGTGTGGAATTCTATAATTTTTTATGTATACAGGCTCCTCATCTTTTAATCTCAACTTTTGTTTATAAAAGTTATTTGTAGAGATTGTTTCTGATTCTAAATGTCACTATATTCAGTGCAAAGTTTGTTTAATAGTTTACCAAATTGTTAGGGAAAATTTTTACTTAATTTTGCTAATACTTGACTTCGTCTTTCTACATTAGGTAGGTGAGAATATTGTATTTACTGAATGGCTCATTGGAAATATTTTCAATGTCTACTATTTCATTAGTATTTGTGGTGTTTAATAGTCGGATGTAAGTATTTGTTGAATCTGTAATACACGCTGCAATAAATATACCATATTTTATTTCTTGATTGGGTATGAAAACTTGTTGTTCAATTGATTTTATTTTATTTTTGTCTAACTACTTCAGATCGGGCTGAGTGGAATTGGTTCCGCATGTATGCGTGATTGGTATGTGGATATGCGTTTTAATATTTGTGGGTCTGACTTTTGTTGCATTTGACGTTATCGGCAGCACCGAGGGTTACTTAGTTGGTTGCGTGCGATATTATCGGCCACGCCGATATCTTTTTGTCATATGGTCAGAGTATGCGGGGTGAAGCTGGGCCCACGGCGGAGCCCAAATTTTTGAAGGGTGGCAACGCCAGACATGCGATCCACGGCGCCAAAAGCGACGATTGCTATTGGCCGCCCGGTTCGCTCTTAAAGAGACTATGAGGAGAGTGGATCGCATGCCCTTGGATATGCCCTTGGCCTTCATTTGGGCCATTGACCCAAAAAAATGCAGCTGTGCAGATGGGCAGCAACGGTGCCCGCCTCGCAAATGTATGCGTGTGCCGAAATTCGGCACCGATGGTGTTGCTGCCCAAATGTACGAGGAGTTCGATTTGATCAGCGGTTAACGGCAGGCGTGCCAGCTCGAAGTGAGCATAAAATTTTTATATTGCATATCGGCTCAAAAGATTCGAATTTTTTCCCTTCTGGCAAGTTAAGCCGGCGCGTAATAACAAATAACTTAACAGACAAATAAAATTTTTGGTTTTGTTTTTTTTTGCAATTTAATAAATATATATAAATTAAACCGCTCGAGTCACAAAATATAAAAAAATTAAAAGAGACTTAAAACTTAAGTGCGACGAGAGACGAACCAAATAAAAACAAAAATTAACGGCTCCGGCAACAAAGGGACCAGCTCGCGCACCAGAGAGGCCCACGAAACATACCAAAGGCCAGGATTCGGCTCAGCGGCGCACACCAGCCATATCCGCGACGCCGCCAGCAAGCGTCGGCGCAACCCTGAAGGCGACGAGACGAGCCACCAACGACCGGGCTCCAACAACGAAGAAGCGGCCACAGGCGAGACCACGCCCACATCCTCCGAGTGAGTCCGTTCCATTTTGCCCATCCTCGTTCGAGCCCTTGGCAGAGTCAGATGAAGACTCCTGATTGTACTCCCTGAAAAAGAGCAGATTTTTTTTTGTCGTTAAATTTAGTTTTTTTTTGTATTTATAAATTATATCTATACATACATAGGCACTTACGCCGAGCTTCACTTTAGAGTGCGAACGGTGAGGGAAACTCCAAAGGTGATGCATCTGCGCCTGTAAAATATAAAAATTTAAAATTAACACTTGCGCGAACTATGCTCACATACTTACCTAATTGGAATTTACCCATTTATATCGCCCCTTACCACCCCCAGAGAGCTCTTTAGGTAGGGTAAGGTAGAATTAAGCGATTTAATACAGATCTATATCACCTACCTGTTGCACGACTGATTATCGTGACATACCCAGTTTTAAGTATTTGTGTGGGCCATTGTTCCTAAATCGGCGCAACGATTGCCTCTAAATTGCCTCCTTGCGTGTTTCTTTTGCGGCGACTAGCAATATCTTTGTAGTATTTCGTCGCCTGTTCCATTTAGTGCTGTTAAAATAAAAAAATGAATTCTATAAGATAAGAGAAAAATTTAGGAATTAATACACTTTGTCCATAAGTATAAATATATGCAACATTAATACGCACCCGGAGAAGAAATGTTCACGTGCATGAATACTAATTTATCTGAATGGAGACCTCGTGCAAATTAGAAAGAAATAAAAGAAATATTAATGCCAATAATTATAAGAATACACAAACCATTATACGCACCTGTGAAGTTAACGAAATATCCACTTGCATGAGATTCTAAATAGCTGCAAGATAAATGCCATAAGCGATGATTATAATTGTTATAAATTTTAAGAAAACGCAACCAATTATACGCACATATTGAAAGAAAGCATGTCCGGCTAAAGTAATATTGTTGGGGAGAGTGGGCATGATGGCCGACACGGGCTAATGTAGGCCATTTAGTGGCCAAAATGAGGGAGACGAGTGTAGGTGATCGTCTCATGGTAGGGCGGGTACGCTGGGTCCGGAACCGGGGCCCGATCTGGAAGAGTAAGGTGGATAAATAGTGTTTTTTGTTAATTTATATTGAGTGTCTCACCTTTGTTGTTTACATTTTCATAGTTGTTACAGCTGTTTATTTTGTTCATGAGTTAGCAGTTCCGAATATTTGTTATCGATTATGTGGTTCATTTTGAGTAGTGTTGTGTGAGTCTGTTTTGCTACAGACGTGTAGCTTTGTTGTTATCGATTGTGCGGACTGCGGGCCAGGGATGGGACTGCACCCAGAGAATCCGATGAGCCAGCCGGCGCGGCCCACTGAGAAACAAGCAGTTCCGTAACAATATGGCGCCCAATTTGAAGAAGCACTCGGCTTCTTTGAAGTCGGTGTGTAATCAAAGAAAAATAAATACGATATAAATGAAGGTACAGAGAAAAGGACTCCCTTGGCTTCAGGACCCACACCGCTGAAGTCTTATGTGGCACGAGTAGGTAGCTCATAATCGCGCAGCGTGTAGTGGAATCCGAGAAGCACGACGGAAGTAGAGGTTATCTGAATATCCATCCATAAGCATGAGGGGTTTTTCTTGTAGTGGTTGATGGCCGTTCGCATGTTGGCGAAACGTTTGCGACTGTCCATCATTCGCCTGGTGGTAGCCGCAACGACAAAGGCATCTCATGATTAAAAAAATGTGATATTAGGGTAGTTTAGTCAGATGTTATTTATCAATTAGTAGTTTTTGTCTCATTTTGTGTCAATGTTGGATGTATGCTGGACGTAGTTATACGAGCTTCGGAGACAGGTGACCCAGGACGATATAGAATCGAGCCTGCGCCGCATCTGTCACACAGCATATCCCAAGAATGGCCAGAAGAGCGACGGAGACGGATCTTGCCATGGTGTCCATTAACATGGGGAGTTTTCTTGTCGCGGTTGATGACGGTAAGTCACGTTTGCTAGTTGGCGAACGTTCGCGACCGTCCATCGTAGCCTGGTGGTAGCCGCCATGACAAAATAACCTGTGATAAAATGTGATATTAGGGTAGGTCTGACTAGAGTTTGTTTAATGTTTTCTATTTGTTTTGTCCCACTCTGTGTTAACGTTTGGTGTGTGCTGGCCGTAGTTAAATGAGCTTCGGAGACAGGTGACCCAGGACGATATAGAGCCGATCCTGCGCCGCACCTGTCACACAGCATACCCTAAGGGTGCACAGAAGTGCGACAGAAACCAAATAGCCTTCAAGGTAGCGTTCCTTGAATGCCGTTCGTCAGTCAAACTGACGAACTGAGCATTTGACGAATGCTTAAGTGTTGTCCACTGTCCAGATTATGCGTAGATTATTTAGCCTGTGTTAGGATTTGTCTTCTCTCCCCCAAGTATTTGAAATTAATTAGAAAGAAAAAAATTTATTTTTGTGAGTGTTTTTGTGGTCGATGTGTATTAATTTATTATTCTTTATTAGTAAGATTTGTTAGTGGGTGTTTATTTATTTATTAATTTATTAGGAATATTGGTAAAGTTTTTATAAGGGTTGTAAGCCTTGTAGAAGAGAGGGGTACTGTTCTCAGAAGGGATAAGTATGGCTGAGGAACAGGTGTCTGATTGGGCTTCTGACGCTGATGGGGCGTCGGCTCTGCCACCGCCGCGCCCAGCTGGAGGGCTGGTGCGAACGCCAATGAATTTCCGGGGATTTCCAGAGAGACAGATCCCGGAAGAGGGTCACCTGGTAGACTTGGAGAAAGAATTGGCGCAACAGGATAAACCTCCACGGAACCTGGAGTTCCCAAAAGCCCCGAAAGACTCAGTGCTCAAATCGGCGGCAAACGCGGCGATCGCTCAGGCCCACCAAACATATCTGCATGCTCTGCCATCTGGCATCAGCGAGTCCATCCGCGAGGAGATGCGAGCTGGCTTCATGGAAATGATGAAGGGCATCATTGATGTGCTTAGGCCGCCAGGGAGCCAAACCGCCGAGACTAACACTGCGCCGAAGCCGCCGAGACATGTCGAGCCGGGACCACGAACAGGCGCCATCCCGAAAGAACGGGAAGTGTTCCAGCGCGAGGCATTTCCACCACCGGTGCCACCGAAGCCACATAGACAAGGCGCACGAGGGGCGGAGTATTCGTCCAGCAGCCCAGTTTACGTTGCAGATGCTCAGTCGAGGAACTGGCGTAACCCGAATAACCGCCATTTCCGAGTAGAGGACCGGAGAGCGGATGATTTTCAGCCGGAGGAGGCGTACGCCAACGTACGAGAAACGGCGTACATGAAGCTCGAGCGGTGGAACGTCAAGTTTGACGGCGAGGACGCGATGAATTCGGTCGAGGACTTCGTGTTCCGCCTGGAGTTCCTGCAGAGGCAGTATCAATGCCCGTGGAAGGAGGTCCTGCGCGGTTTCCACCTGCTCCTGACCGGCCGCGCCCGCGAGTGGTATTGGATGCACGTGCGGCATTCTAGGGTCGACAGCTGGATGCAACTGCGGCATGCCCTCTTGGACAGGTTCCGGGGCTACCAGACGGAACACGATGTGATGCAGGAGCTATTACAACGAGAGCAACAGGCCAGCGAAGGGGTGGATGATTATATCCACCACATGCGTCAACTCGCCGCGCGATTCCAGAAGCCGCTGAGCGCGAGCTGGTGAAGATATAAAGCGTGGTTTGAAAGAAAGTCTGGCGAAATATATCTATGCCATGGACGTACTCACCGTGGATGAGCTGCGCCAAGAGTGCCTAGAAGTGGAGAGGCACATGGGTCGCAGAAGCCGGACTGGGTACCTGCAGCCGTCGCGTTGTCCACAAGGAACGAGGCCCGTAGTCCACGAGGTTGAAGTACCACCACATCGTACAGAAACGCCGCCGGGAGAACTGGAGGAAGCATTCGTGCGAGGCAGGAACTCATCCCGACTTGTATGCTGGAACTGCAGACAGTTCGATCACGTCTTTAGAGACTGCCTGTCCAAGGAGCGGAAAATATTCTGCTATAGGTGTGGAAAGCCGGACACTTTCTGCTCACAGTGTGAAAACTGTCCGGGAAACCCCAGAGGGAGCGCGGTGATGGCGGGACAGACGCGTTCCGGGACGGCGACCGCGGGGAAGCAGGAGAGGGGTACCTACCAGAGCCAATAATCATTGGAAAGGAGACGGAGATTTGGGATAAGGATCAGGATAAGGCTAATTATAATAATAATATAAGCAAAGGAGGAACACTTAGGGGCTTACCATACGAAGAACGTGTTCGGGCATACATGTCGGCCCGAAATAGAATTTTTGGTGAGCGACAGCTGGAAGGGATGACACTAGCCACCCCGGAGAGTGGTGAAGGCACGTGCGCGCTTCCGCAGACGCAGGATTACCAGGCGCCAGGTCGTCGAAGCGGTGAGACGGGAAGATAGTATAGACCCACGCGTATTCGCCGAAGTGGAGGTCGCCGGGACCAAGATGAAAGGGTTGCTGGACACGGGAGCCTCAGTCAGTCTGTTGGGACGAGGATGCCGGGAGTTAGTGGAGGAACTGGGATGGGAAGCGCGGCCATACGAATCGATGGTGAGGACAGCGGCGGGTGCCAATCGCCCAATTTTAGGTCGCGTTGTTCTGCCTGTGAAATACGGGAATAGAAAGGAAGATATCGTATTTTACATGTGCCCGGACCTGCGACAGGAACTATACCTGGGAATCGACTTCTGGCGAGCCTTCGAGATTGCACCAGAGCTGCTCGGTCCGGCCAGAAAGTCCGAAACACCACCAGAGGCATCTGAGGTAACGGTAGCGAACCCAGAGGTGGCTTATTACCGGGACGACGACGACTGCGTGACGGATCCGGAAATGTGGGACCTGGACAACGATCAGAGGAGTCAGTTGGAAAGCGTGAAGCGCAGATTTCTCCAATTTGAGAAGGATGGCCTAGGGAAAACTCACCTGCTGCAGCACCGAATTCAGCTGATCGAGGGAGCAGAACCCGTGAAGGACAGACATTATCCGCTGTCCCCGGCCAAACAGGAGATCGTGTGGGCCGAGGTGGATAAAATGCTAAAGTTAGGCATCATCGAGGAGAGTGACAGCCCCTGGAGCAACCGGACGACGGTGGTGATGAGGCCTGGGAAGAACAGGTTTTGCTTAGACGCCAGGAAATTAAACAGTGTGACGGTAAAAGACGCTTACCCGCTTCCATGCATCGAGGGCATCCTATCGCGAATCGACGAGACTCATTTTATCTCTAGCGTCGACCTTAAGTTCGCGTTCTGGCAAATCGAGATGGAGGAGAAGAGCAGGGCGTATACGGCGTTTACTGTACCAGGGAGGCCGCTGTACCAGTTCCGCCACATGCCATTCGGGCTCTGCAACGCCGCTCAACAACTTTGCAGGCTCATGGACAAGGTAATCCCGGCGAATCTGAGGTCCAACGTTTCGTATACCTAGACGATTTGCTGATAATATCGGCAGATTTTCCAACGCACCTAAAATACTTGGAATTGGTGGCCGAGTGTCTGAGGAACGCGAACCTCACCATAGGCATGGCGAAGTCAAAATTCTGCTTCCGCAACCTAAACTACCTGGGTTTCATCATAGGCGGCGGGACGCTGCGCATGGATCCGGGAAGAGTAGAAGCGATCCGGAACATCCCGAATCCGAGGACGGTGCAAAGAACTACGAAGCTTCTTAGGTACGGCGGGGTGGTATCGCCGATTCATAAAGAACTTCGCCGAGATCTCGGTACCGTTGACTGATGCCCTTAAGAAGAGAACGGGTAGATTTGTGTTGAGCGACGAGGCCATAGATGCCATAGAAAGCTTGAAGTTAGCCCTCACCACAGCCCCGGTGTTAGTTCACGCGGATTTTCAAGACCATTCTTCATCGCGACGCATCTCACTACGGAGTAGGAGCCGTGTTGTTCCAGCTAGACGACGAGCAACAGGAAAGGCCGATCGCATTCTTCTCGGCCAAACTCAACAATCACCAGATCAACTATTCGGTGACCGAGAAGGAATGCCTAGCCGCCAAACTGGCCATACATCGATTCCGGCCGTACGTGGAGATGATGCCGTTCACGGTAATCACCGATCATGCGAGCCTGCAGTGGCTTATGAGTCTCAAAGACTTGAGCGGGAGATTAGCCAGGTGGTCCCTAGAACTGCAAGCGTTCCCTTTCTCCATGCAGTACCGCAAGGGAGCCGACAACGTCGTCGCAGACACATTGTCCCGAAGCGTGGAAGAGGTCGAACTGACCCCGGAAGATCTGTTGGGATTTCAGACCCCGGAGTTCGAGAGCACCGAATATCGAGAGCTGATAAAAGAGGTGATGAGCCAACAAGGGAAGTTGCCGGACTTAGAGTGCAGGACGGACTTCTGTTCAAGAGGACCGTGCACGAGAGCTTGGAGGATGAGGTCGAAGGCACAAGTTGGAAGCTCTGGGTGCCGGAGTCGCTGACTGCAGGACTCATCCAACAAGCACACGCGGACGAGACGTCAGCTCATGGAGGCATGAGGAAAACGCTGCACGCGCTGCGCAGGCGATATTATTGGCCCAACATGGCCATACAAGTCAGGGACTATGTTCGGAAATGCGATACATGTAAGGAGACCAAGGCACAAAACTACCGGATGCAGGTCGGAATTGGGGAAGAAGTGCGCACCGACCGCCCCTTCCAGAAGCTATATATCGACTTCTTGGGGAAGTATCCACGGTCGAAACGAGGGCATGCGTGGATATTCGTCGTCGTAGACCACTTCTCGAAATTTACCTTCCTGAAGGCCATGAGGGAAGCCACCGCGGCGGATGTCGTGAACTTCCTAGTGCATGAGGTGTTCTTCAAATTTGGCGTGCCGGAAGTGATCCATTCGGATAATGGACGACAATTCGTGTCAAAGTCGTTCGATGCGATGGTCCAGGCGTTTGGCATTACTCACCTGCGCACACCAGTGTATTCGCCTCAGAGCAACGCCGCCGAACGCGTGAACCGCACAGTGCTGTCTGCAATCAGAACCTACCTGGGTCAGGATCATCGGGAATGGGACGCGTACCTACCAGAGGTGGAAGTGGCGATCCGGAATGCGGTCCACAGCGCTACGGGAGTGACTCCGTTCTTCGCGGTCTTTGGACAGCAGATGTACCTGAATGGTTCCAGTTACAAACTGGCCAGGAAGCTGAGATCATTGGCCGATCACAGTATTTCTGACCTTGACGCGAAGGACAGACTGGCTGTAATCCGAAGCCAAGTCAAGGACCACCTGCACACCGCATACGAGCGAAGTCGCCAACGATACGACCACCGCGCGCGCCAGCTCCATCTGGAACCGGGACAGGAAGTGTGGAGGCGCAACTTCGCACTAAGCAGCTTCGGCAAAGCCTTCAATGCCAAGTTCGCCCGGAAATTCTTGAAGAGCCGCGTCGTCCGAGCCGTGGGTACCAACGCCTACGAGTTAGAAGATCTCCAGGGACGCGTGCTAGGCGTCTTCCACGCAAAAGATATACGAACATAATCGTAATTTGCTCACCTCCCTGCCAGGCAATGGCGGCGGCAGCGCCCGTCCTCCTTTTTTTTTGGTCAGCGCCGAAAATATAGATTGCATGTCGTGGGTGTGGCCCTACGTTGGGCATCCTTATTAGCCGGCTGGGTCAATCTGAAATGCGCACGCAGATTCCTTGTAACGGTCCTTCATGTCGTTACAATAATCTGCGTGGTGATGTTGCATTTGACGTTATCGGCAGCATCGAGGGCTTGCTTAGTTGGTTGCGTGCGATATTATCGGCCACGCCGATATCTTTTTGTCATATGGTCAGAGTATGCGGGGTGAAGCTGGGCCCACAGCGGAGCCCAATTTTTGAAGGGTGGCAACGCCAGGCTTGCGATCCACGGCGCCAAAAGCGACGATTGCTATTGGCCGCCCGATTCGCTCTTAAAGAGACTATGAGGAGAGTGGATCGCATTCCCTTGGATATGCCCTTGGCCTTCATTTGGGCCGTTGACCCAAAAAAATGCAGCTGTGCAGATGGGCAGCAACGGTGCCCGCCTCGCAAATGTATGCGTGTGCCGAAATTCGGCACCGATGTTTTGCTGCCCAAATGTACGAGGAGTTCGATTTGATCAGCGATTAACGGCGGGCGTGCCAGCTCGAAGTGAGCATAAAATTTTAATCTTGCATATCGGCTCAAAAGATTCGAATTTTTTCCATCCGGCAAGTTAAGCCGGCGCGTAGCTAACAAAAAACACTAGTCATCGAAAACTCAGTCCAAATATAAAATTAAAAGAGACTTAAAACTTAAGTGCGACGAGAGACGAACCAATAAAAACAAAATTAACGGCTCCGGCAACGAAGGGACCAGCTCTCGCACCAGAGAGGCCCACGAAACATCCAAAGGCCAGGATTCGGCTCAGCGGCGCACACCAGCCATATCCGCGACGCCGCCAGCCAAGCGTCGGCGCAACCCTGAAGGCGACGAGACGAGCCACCAACGACCGGGCTCCAACAACGAAGAAGCGGCCACAGGCGAGACCACGCCCACATCCTCCGAGTGAGTCCGTTCCATTTTGCCCTCCTCGTTCGAGCCCTTGGCAGAGTCAGATGAAGACTCCTGATTGTACTCCCTGAAAAAGAGCAGATTTTTTTTTGCCGTTAAATTTAGTTTTTTTTTGTTTATAAATTATATCTATACATACATAGGCACTTACGCCGAGCTTCACTTTAGAGTGCGAACGGTGAGGGAAACTCCAAAGGTGATGCATCTGCGCCTGTAAAATATAAAAATTAAAATTAACACTTGCGCGAACTTGCTCAATACTTACCTAATTGGAATTACCCATTTATATCGCCCCTTACCACCCCCAGAGAGCTCTTTAGGTAGGGTAAGGTAGAATTAAGCGATTTAATACAGATCTATATCACCTACCTGTTGCACGACTGATTATCGTGACATACCCAGTTTTAAGTATTTGTGTGGGCCATTGTTCCTAAATCGGCGCAACGATTGCCTCTAAATTGCCTCCTTGCGTGTTTCTTTTGCGGCGACTAGCAATATCTTTGTAGTATTTCGTCGCCTGTTCCATTTAGTGCTGTTAAAATAAAAAAATGAATTCTATAAGATAAGAGAAAAATTTAGGAATTAATACACTTTGTCCATAAGTATAAATATATGCAACATTAATACGCACCTGGAGAAGAAATGTTCACGTGCATGAATACTAATTTATCTGAATGGAGACCTCGTGCAAATTAGAAAGAAATAAAAGAAATATTAATGCCAATAATTATAAGAATACACAAACCATTATACGCACCTGTGAAGTTAACGAAATATCCACTTGCATGAGATTCTAAATAGCTGCAAGATAAATGCCATAAGCGATGATTATAATTGTTATAAATTTTAAGAAAACGCAACCAATTATACGCACATATTGAAAGAAAGCATGTCCGGCTAAAGTAATATTGTTGGGGAGAGTGGGCATGATGGCCGACACGGGCTAATGTAGGCCATTTAGTGGCCAAAATGAGGGAGACGAGTGTAGGTGATCGTCTCATGGTAGGGCGGGTACGCTGGGTCCGGAACCGGGGCCCGATCTGGAAGAGTAAGGTGGATAAATAGTGTTTTTTGTTAATTTATATTGAGTGTCTCACCTTTGTTGTTTACATTTTCATAGTTGTTACAGCTGTTTATTTTGTTCATGAGTTAGCAGTTCCGAATATTTGTTATCGATTATGTGGTTCATTTTGAGTAGTGTTGTGTGAGTCTGTTTTGCTACAGACGTGTAGCTTTGTTGTTATCGATTGTGCGGACTGCGGGCCAGGGATGGGACTGCACCCAGAGAATCCGATGAGCCAGCCGGCGCGGCCCACTGAGAAACAAGCAGTTCCGTAACACTTTAACCAATTTAGAGGGGATTGTAAATCTAACAGACATTTGTATTTCGTGAGGAAATTGATGCCGGTAATCCCATCACTTGGTATTGGAAATTTATCGTGCACGATATGAAAATTGTGAGGTACAATGTAGTTGTTCGACATAGGCAAGTCCAATAGAATTTATTGTACCTTCGCCAGTTCCTGTTATTTGTGTAATGCAGCATTGGTCTATGTTGTTATAAGTATCTGAACTTGATTTTAAAATGAAAATATCTGCACCTGTATCGATTAAAAGAGTGAGCACGAGCTGAATTTTTGTTTTTAACGGTTATAAATATACTTTTACTGAGTTTGGGGATATGAATTTTGGTTCCTTTTAATTTCATTATCCTAAAAGTGTTTCCTGGTTTTCCGAGTTACTTTGTGTAACTCGAACCTCATTGTTTTTATTATTGTTGTAGTTTTGCCTACTGCGCTGGTTGTTACCGCCGCGATGGCCATTACTACCTCTGCCTCTGTAACTGCCTCTGTGACTGCCTCTGTAACTGCCTCTGTGACTGCCTCTGTAACTACCGCGGTTGCTGTTTGCCGATTGTTATAGTACAGAACTGTATCTGGTCGGCCAGTGGCAATGGGGCACCTGTTGACAAATTTAGAAATGGCTTCATTCATGCTGTTGAATGTGCCTGCCTGCATGATAAATTTAACTTTATTAATTGCGCCATTTAGCGTCATGGCCTTTACAGCTAATGTCAAGCTGTATTTGTTAGCTAGTTCCGGGCTTAAAACATCACTGATAGAAGCTCCTTCAAGAGACTGGGTCACTTTTTCTAATTCTTGGGAGTACTGATTTGCCGTTTTGCTCTTTTGCTGCAGATTAAGGAGTTTTGCAGAAATAACTTCTACTGATTCTCCTTTTACAGCTTTGGATAATTGATTAATAATGGCAAGAATTTTCTGCTCATTACTTATTAAGCTTTGTCTTTATAATGCAGCATATAATACAGCAGTTAGTTCATGATTGCCTTTTAAGGAATCTATTAGATTCAATGCATCAAAGAAACTTCGTAGGTTTTCGGCCTTTCCATTGAACTCAGGTAAGAGTGACGAGGCTAATTTTAACAAAGTAGGATGTCCTAGTCGGGAGCTCCCGACTAGGGGATACCCTGAACCCTCTTCCAACACCAAATGCAGCTCGCGCTACGCGCTCGTTTGCTTTAGTAGTAATAAAGACAAATTAAAATAAAACAAGTAAGAGGTCCTAGTCGGGAGCTCCCGACTAGGGGATACCCTAAACCCTCTTATTCTTATATACACCAAATGCAACTCGCGCTACGCGCTCGTTTGCTTTAGTAAAAATAAAGATAAATTTAAAAAAAAGTTTCCTTGGCAGGGTTTGAACTCGCAACTGACCGCATTACTTGCTGCCGCCTCTACGCAACAGCCACACCAGTAAAAAAAAAATAAAATAGTTTTCTCGGCAGGGTTCGAACTCGTAACTGACCGCGCCACTTTCCGCCGCCTCTCCTCAATAGCCACACCATTAATTAAGACTTAAGGAGGAAAAAACGAATTAAAATAGCAGCACGGACGGACAGACAGACGGACATGACTAAATCGACTCGGCTGTTGATGCTGATCAAGAATATATATACTTTATGGGGTCGGAGATGCTTCCCTGCCTGTTACATACATTTTCTTAAAAACATTATATCCTTTTTACACATTTTCAATGGGTTCAGTATAAAAAAACTCTACAACTGTCTGAGCCATGTTTACTTATTTTATTTCTTCTACTTGGTCGTTTTCCGTTGATTTTGTCAAGAGTGACTGATCAAACGTTACTGGTGTGTTTAGTGCCGATGGTAAATAAAGCCGAAGATTATACCTTTCGTTTAAGTTTAGCAGATTATCCCTTAAACGTTGTAAAATGTCTGAAGTTTGGACTCAGTGTAAACTTGTGAGTTTATGCTGCCACTCATTAATTAAACTCCTGATTTCATTGTATTCATATACAAGAATCTAAGTGCGTTTAATTATGCTTTGTTGCAAAACTGGTTCCCTTTTATTTAGGCACTTATATTATTTATCAAAGTTTGATCTATGCATCTTTATTTTTTCGACTATTTGGTACCATTCCATATTGCACTTCATTACTTTTATTTTTATTTATGCAATCGGACCATTAATATTCTTGCTTGTCCCAAAATTGGGTGTTCTTCAGTAATTATTTTTACTGGGACATATGGCAACGTGCTTAGGACCATTCCCTTTTCTATTCCCTGGCAATGTTTTAAGGGGTTGTGTTAGTGTTGTAAATATCTATATATTCTTGTTCAAATTTATAGACTGTAATGTATTTGCTATGTAATCGCAGTACGTTTAGTGCGCGAATCCGAAAATCTGGCTCATCTTTATATGTGAGCCTAATAAGGGTATATATCTGTCATAGTTTTATTATTTTTATTTTATTTTCTTTACTTTGTTTTCATATACTAGTGTTCGTGCTTCATTAAAGCATTCTACTAGCTTTGTGGCGTTTTTCTATCTTATTTTGACTTATACTTTGGACTAACAATTTGTTAATCTATTTAGTATAGCCAGTTCTGTCAAAATACATTGTATATTATTAAAAATGGATATATGTATATAGAATATAATAAGATTCTTTATTAGATTATTTAAATAAAAATAATTTTATTTTTACTTAATCATTTTTAATTATAATCGTTGTTTTATTTTTTTTTAATTTCTAGACTTTATCTAGATCATTAGCCTTACTTAAATATTTTCTTTTCAGGCATTTATTGTGCAATTGTTATAATTTGAAAAACAAATTAGAGCACATAATCACAACGATTATTATTAAAAGCGTGTTAATTAATCCTAAGTCTACGTTAGTTGACTCTACTTTATTTATAACATTTGCAATGGAATCCACTGTCTTTGTATCTTGGGTATGTTTGCTGAACTTACTGAGGATCGTATGCCATATATATATGGCTTATTTCGAGTTACAATATCTATTTTCTTATTTTGTTATCCTCATACATAAGACAATTATTGTTTTTACAGATTCCTACCTACAGGCTGTGCTTCTAATTGGGCAGAAGTGATTCCGCTCAATTTTACAAAAATTAAAATTATATGTTTATAACATTAATATGGGGTAAGTATTAGTAAGTGTCCGCTGCATCAGCTGGGCGTCGCCGGATGTGGCACGCTGAGCTCCCTCGATGACGCTAGTGGCGGTGTGCCCCTCGCGCTTGTTGATTAGCTGCTGCTGATGACCTGGGCCTATCGGCTCAGGCGGGGCTTTCTAGCGGTCCTTGGCAATCCTTAGGGCACGTTCTCTTGAGTTTCGGCAGGCTGACTGCGGCAATGGGTTCAACTTTATTAGTGGTTTTGTTTGTTATAATTTTAAAATTCGCTGAGTGAGTAGCGGTGTTGGGTTTTCTCTGCTTAATGACATTTTGCAGGTAGTCGAGTTCCGTTTTTTAGCTTCTGAGCTGTCGACCATGGCGTTTGTGTGTATAGCAGCCACCTTAGGTAAGCTATTCTTTTTTCACTTTATTTTGTAAGCCACCGCGTTTATTTACCATAACACTCACTCTCTACTCACTCAGTATGCGAGACGCTCAAGGGATTTTCCTTTCCCAATTGGTCTACTGCCTCCAGGCAGGGATTCGAGACCAAGTCACGGTCGCCATGTAGTTAGTGTGCTCAATTGAAAAAGTAATGTACGCTTTGTTTTTATATAGTTACACGACTATCGCTTTTGATGTTCTTTATTGAATTGATTCTCATATCTTCTCATAATGTTAGCATAGCTAAATCCGCGTAGCTCCGCTGCCATTAACGCCAGCAGCGGAGCGGGTGCATTATGTATATGTTATAGCCTCTGTCCACTGAACACATTTCTTTAAAATCTCACATTTTTGCAAAATTGGTAAAATGCGGCCTGTACGTATTCCCATAAGAAAACACATTTTACACATTTTTCAAAAATGTCAGTGGAGAAAGGCTATTATGTTTTAATGTTAACAGCGCTAAGAGAGAGAGGGAGTATGTTAGGAGCACATATGCATGTACATAGCTAGGCGGTCAGCGTGGGATCGCTGACTTTGCATTTATGACACATGGAGCATAAGTGGGTGATCATATTTCACTCGCACTTGGACTTGGGTATTTATGTAAATACTGCAACAAAGTGCTACAGTGTGTTTGTACTTATGAGTTGTATGTACATGCCTAATGTATTGTACTGTACTTGAGTACAGTGAGCTTTCGATATGTGCGCATACCACGGTCTAACTTTCCGCAGTTCCAGCACTTCAATTGCTTATTCTGCAGCGCAGCATCGGCGTCCCATTATCGAGCTGGGAGACATTGGAGCGTTAGAAAAATAATCTTCACTGATTGGGGCTTAACTTGAAAACTGCTCGTGAGTGCGAGTGCGACTGCTCCTAAACGCACTGGGGTGTTTATGCCTAAGTGTATCAGCTCGTAATGAAGATGGGGTTTTGAACGATGCATAAGAAGTCGTACTAATGATTCTTCTGATTTTACGGTTTTTAGGCGAGACACAAGTCTATCGAATTGGAACTGATACTCCTCGAAAGTTTCCTGGTCGCCTTGATGTCGTCAAATTTCTGAGGGCAAGCGCATTAAAATTTGCAATACCACTCGACAGCTTTCCCAATGAAGAATATTTGTAGGTGATCGCATAGAAGCTGATAGTCCCGTTCAAATTCTGATGAGCTAGCACTCGAATTCTGTAGGGAAACTCATCCGTTTGCAGACCACCTCTAGCTGCATCGAATTTGATACGCCAACTCTGAATAATGTTTGTTTTTTTTCTCTTGCAGATCAGAAGCGCTTGGTGTTCTAGCGTTGCCATTGTATTGGCGATTGTCATGACCTCAACTTGAGAATGAATTCTGGTTCCGGTCCGCAAGAAAAACTGGTTGACCAGGTAGAGTAAACACTCTATCTCGACCCGAGCGATGACTTTTACTGTCAAACTGAAGTGTCGATGACTGTCTTTGAATTAATGCTGTCAGGTCCTGCATAAGCTGTTGCTGTTGAACCTGCATAGCTGCCTCAAATATTTGGTTTATATCATCCACACTTTGTGTTTTAGAGGCCTCGTGAGACGCGCTTGCCTCACTCGCACACTGTTGGGATCTGGTCACCATACCGCGGCGCTGTACTGCGTTGCTGATTCTGATAATTCTCCCTCTACTTCGATTGACGGTATTACTATTTTCCGATGCTGCATCGTGCGTACCAATGTCGACTAACTGATCAGCAGTCGATAATTCAGCTTGTTGTTGTTTGATAAGGACAGCAGATAAAATGTACACAGCCGTTTGCATGTTAGTCAGTGGTTAGATTCTCTTAAAGACTCAGTAATACATGGGCAATGAAAGTTATGTTTACATGTTGAAACTGCGGTTTAATCTGCCTCACTTGAAGGTTGAGTGCAAATATTGCAAATTTGATCTTGTTCTATATATTTTCCAGGTTCTCACTACTGTGACGAACTGTCGTTTTTTTTTTTTTAAATATATAAATTTGTATAATAATTTTAATTTTTTAACTTTCAATTGAACTGTTAATAGTAATAGTGGGGCTCTCTGGCCTCTGCCTTTAGCCTGGGCGGAAAAAAAGATCTTGGAACGGACTCACTTAGCTGAACAATTCTCGCTCTTCGAGTCCGGCCTTCTGCCGCTCACCTCCTCGTCTCTCCTGTTACGCCACGTAGGCCTGGCCGCAGTTGCCTTAAAAGACTGAGATATTTTCAACAATGGGTGCGTAAATTTGGGCGACGGGCACGGTATTTTTTTTTGGCATGCTTGCGATGGGCTTTGCGGCCGCAAAAGGCACAAATGTGTGCACATTCATCGAAAACAGGTCAACCGCACTTGTCACTGGCAGATGGTGGCTTAACTCTGTCTGTTTGAGATGCTCTGGGCAGGTCGGTACGGTGCATTTTGCGAGTTTGCCCATTGTCATTTTGTGGGCTTGGCCGAAGGGCTTCGTCGCAGAATTGCATCCAGCATTTCCGCTTGCTTCGCTTGATAGCCTTAGTGAATATAGCTCGCCAGTAGTGGTAGGCTTCGCGAGCTTCTTCGGATTCGTGCTCCGAGGCCAGGTTTGCTGTAGCCCGTCGCGCTCGCCATGCTGCGCGCTGGTGCAGGCGTCTTGCTGTGTGGCACCTTTTACAAGCATTCTTAATTTCGTCTTTCCACTATCGGACTGGCTAGTGCTTGTTGCAACCTTTCCTTTTCCTCTTAATTGCTGCATCGCAGGCTCATTGCATTTCCCGTGATAGGCAGTTAGCGCGCTGTTCTGCGTTTCCAGTATTCGCGGTGAGGTCGAACACTGCCAAGAGTGCCTCTTTATTGAGCGTCCCAGGGTGATGTGTTCTGCCTGTCCGGCTTTCGGGCACACATTTGTGTACATTTGTGTGTGTTTAGAGCTCGAAATTTAGAAATTCCAAAAACTTCAAATCTTGTCAAATTTGCATCGATCGGGCAGGCAACCAACACGCACATAAACGCATAAGCGCTTCCATCCATATAGAAGAGTGTGTAGGTGTGCGTGCTGGCCGGCCCAAAAATGATCATGCACACATGCCAACGTTCAGGTACCCTTACCTTTACAACTAGCGAGAGGAGACAGATTGTTTACATAGAGTGCGGCACGTTTTTTAACTGCTCCGTATGTAAATAAACAAGCCAGTGGTTTTCCTGCGAAAATTATAGTAAAGTAAGTGCACGTGTCATGGGCCTAATATACCAAAAGGTGCGCGGTAATCACTGCGAAGCCCGTGCAGACTGTTTTCTGGGAAGGCGTCTGCAACTCCACGATCACGACGAGGGGAGCGGAGGCGTCTTCTTGGTGTGTTTTTGTGCGCTTTTGTGAGCTTTACCACTCAAATTCAGTAGCCGTCTCGCGAAGCTATTTGTTGGTTCATTCACTCTAACAGCTGTTAGTAGTGTTGGCTAGTGCAGTTTACAATCAGCTGATCTGCACTATAGGACCAGCTGCCAAACTTCATAGCTAAGACAACAGCCAGGCGACAAGGCGTCGAAGATAGCGGGTATCTTCGGGTATCTGGTGACCGAGTCGGAGCGGTATAACTTCCGGCGGTCAAAGGCCTGAGGGAAACTTCTGGCCACCGTGGGGGTGCCCTGCTGAGCCCTGTTAGTAAAAGCAGGTGCCCAGATAGGAGAAAATGGAGAAGGAGTTAAAGGCCTTAGTGCGCCGCTCTGCCCTGCAACGATCGTCGGCACACCAGGCGGTCACGCCAGTGCAGCAAAGAGTGGCAGTGTCGTCGCTAGCAAAACCGACCAATGAGCTGCCAAGAACCCTGAAAGGCACAATAGAAAACCTTGGCAAGTGCAGGGTATCCGCAAGACTGCGAAATGCGATCTCCTGCTGCGCCTCAATAGGAAGCCGGAGCACTCCGCAAACGAGGTTCAAGAAGCTGTGGGAAAGGCCTTGGGAGACCGGGCAATAGTGAAAACGGTAACGGAGACGTCCCAGGTTGAGATCAGTGACCTGGATGAGCTGGTGATGAAGAAAGAAGTGCTCGACGCAGTAAAAGATGCCCTAAAAGACGACTCCCTGTCGATTGAAGCGATCAAATCGCTGCGACCAGCACTTGGCGGCCAGCAAAAGGCCACAATAAGTCTCCCAGCGCCAAAAGCCAGGACGCTAGTCGAGATGGCTAAGGTGAGGATTGGATGGGTGGTCTGCCGAACACGTGCAATCGACCAACCAAAGCGGTGCTATAAATGCCAGGGCTTCGGGCACATCGCTGCGAACTGCACCAGAGGACTTGAAGAGCGCATGCTTCAGATGCAGGGATGCAGGCCACGAAGTAAGGAATTGCTCCAAGACACCTGAATGCAGCCTTTGCACGCGACAAGGCGAAAAGTCAACGGACCACGCTACAGGCAGCTTTAAGAGTCCGGCGTACCGCGAGGCAGTACGCAAACTGAAATGTCAAGGTTACTCCAATTAAACCACTGCATAGCTGCTCAAGCCCTCTTAGAGCAGACTGTTAGAGAAGTGCGCATCGATATTGTCATTATTAGCGAACCTCACCACCGGGAGACAAACTGCCCCAGAATATGGACCGCAAATCCGGATGGAAAAGCTGCTCTGGGTATGTGGCGACCCATCGACATCGCTGACGAATACAAAATCCTGTACTGGGTTTGTACACGCACAATACGGCAGCCTTTGGATATACAGCTGCTACCTAAGCCCAAGCATGCAGCTTAGCGAATTCCAAGCTGCACTAGACGCATTAGTAGACGACGCAAGGCGGCGGAAGGTCATAATTGCTGGTGACTTCAACGCCAGGGCAGTGGAATGGGGCAGCCAAGCAAGTTACGCAAGAGGTCGTGCCCTGTTGGAAAGCTTCGCAGCCCTGGATATAGCCTTGTTAAACTCCGGGTCGGGAAACACCTTTAGTCGTGGTGGTATCGGATCAATAATCGATCTAACCTTCGCAAGTTTGTCACTTTTCGGCGCAACAAAATGGGAAGTAAGCCACTCTTCACACATTTGTGCCTTACGTGTCCGCAAGCCCCCCGCAGGCAAGCCAGAAAAATACAAAGACCGTGCCCGTCGCCCAAATTTACATGAACACATCTAAGTCTCACGACAAAGCCTTGATCGGCTCAATCGCACACATTGGTGTGTGTGTGGGTGTGTGTGTAAAGCTCGAAATTCAGAAATGCCAAAAACTTCAAATCATGCCAAATTTGCATCGGGCAGGCAGGCAGGCAACCAACAGGCACACAAATGCATAAATGCTTGCATCCATTTAGAAAAGTGTGTAATAGCCTCTGCCCACTGAACACATTTCTGAAAATGTCACATTTTTGCAAAATGTGTAAAATGCGGCCTGTACGTTTCCCCATAAGAAAACACATTTCACACATTTTTAAAAATGTCACATTTTTTAAAAATGTGTAAATTCGCCCCGAACTTTTCGTGTATTTTGCGATGATTAATCGAGATTTCTATCAATGTTGTGAAAAATGTAAACATAAACCAGCTGATATTGCAACGAAGGCAAGCGGTTACTTTAAATTATAATTTTAAATTTTAATAATCCCACAGTTTTTAACATTTAAAGTTGGCCAAATCTCGCAAAGAGTCAATTAAACGGAGCCCCTACTTCGGGGCAGTTTTATTTGACTTTTGGAAGAAAATCTTTGCGGCGCTTATGTAAATTAAAGCATCTCGATCAGCTGTTTATTTAAAGAAGCGGTGCTTTTGCCACTCACATGTTACCGAAAACCGGTGGAACACCAATATGTAAAACTTGAAAATGTGACATTTTTAAGCCCAGTGGAGAAAGGCTATAAGTGTGTGTGCTTGGCAGGCCCAAAAAGTTATAATGCACATATGCCAACGTTCAGGTACCCTTACCCTCGATAGAGTGTGCGTGTACATAAGCAGCAAGTCGCAAAATTTGAAAATGTTCAATTTTTGGTCTTCTCTGAGAATTTTTCGACAGGACAACTATGAATTACCCTTGCAGAGTTTTAGTTTTAGTTTTTTTTATTTTTATTTTCAGCAAAACAGGTCCCCACAGTAAACAAAAATATTAGAATACAAAATATAAATATTACATTTGGGTCATTTAAGTTTTTATTGAATGAAAATAGATCAGATTCTTCTCATTATGCCTGACTGGATCAAGACATACATGATAGAACATTTGAATGTGTTTGCCTTTTGCAACCGCAGGCACAAAAGGCTCGCGGACAAACGCCGTGAAAGGGAGATGCACACAAGGGCGCAAAGCAATGAGTGGAAGAGCGAAGCACACAATGCACACACATACACAGATTCCTATTTGGGCTGTAAAGATTTAAAACTAACATACATATATTAAGAAATAGCATCAGCCGACCAGCGAAGTTGTGCACTGAGCGAGATGCGGCTTCATACTGATCGTTCGGCTTTTGAGGCCGGACGTTCGGCTGCCACTCTCAGCATTCGTACTCTATCTGGGCACACTAAAATTGCCGCGTCACCCTTGGGGCTCCCTCGTTGACGATTTATCGGGATACGATTATTTTGCTGTTTGACATGTCTATGCATTGTATGGTTAGTGATGGCACCCTTGGGGTTCCCTCGTTGCGATTTATCGTGATTCGATTATTCTGCTGTTTGACATGTCTATGCATTGTATGGTTAGTGCTGTAGGTCTTCCTAGTGCCCGCGCAGATCGAGTTTGTTTCCGATATTCGATAACTTGCCCCGTTTCCATGTAATCGATAAAATCGAAATCCTGTTTTTTATTAGCAATTTTGGTAAATAATCAGAGATAGAGTCACCAAACTTGACATGTAGCTTCTACAATAATATATTTATATCAAACATCTTTCATTTTATAGCTATCACCATCTCATGGCTATAAATCATGTTAATAAACTAATTTATACTGCCCACCAATATAACCCACAATTTAAATGCAATTGACTATTTGAGAACACACAAATATTCTATAGCACAATAAGATGTAGGTACTGTAGAAAATTTCATCAAGATCGGTAAAGAGACACAGAAGTTATTGAAGAAAACGTGTTTTGGCTTTCCTCCTTTCATGCGCGCCCGCTTTGAATTCTATCAACAGCATTGCAATTGCGATTGTATTGTTTTCTGTGCTGCTATTTTAGTTGGTTTTTTCTCATTAAGACTCAATTATTGGTATGGCTATTGAGTAGAGGCGGCGGCAAGAAGTGTAGTTTGTAGCGAGTTCGAACCCTACCGTAGAAACTATTTTTTTGTTTTTGGCTGGTGTCTCTGTTGAGTAGAGACGGCATCAAGTAATGCGGTCAGTTGCGAGCTCGAGCCAAGGGAACTTTTTTTTATTAATTTATATTTATTACTTCTAAAGCAAACGAGCGATTAGTGCGAGCTGAATTTGGTGCTGGAATAAGAGGGTTCAGGGTATCCCCTAGTCGGGATCTCCCGACTAGAACCTCTTACTTGTTTTTATTAAGCTTGGTTTTTTGGCGATCTATAAACGCGGACAACTTTTCTCTTTGAGATCCACAAGGAGAAAGAAATTCTAAGTACCCAAATTTTACTACTAAGCCCTAGTTTTCCGGATATCTATATTTCCTTAATCTAGGTAATTGTCAGGATTTGAATAAACAGCTGACTGATATATATATATCAGAGGTCGCAAATAACAGTCAATACTTTCGGGTTGTCTGTAAAATAACAGTTATTGTCAGACAGAATGAATAAGGGAGTCAGAAAACATACAAAGTTCTGTTTCTATGTAGTAGACTCTGGCACGAGCATTTTCGGGCATGTTATTCCACGAACACTGAACAGAAAAAATTGCTGCCATAGTGTCTTTTGTGCTTGTGTGTATCTAATAAAATTTTATGCGAAGCAGAAATCTTTCATTCGTGTTTAACTTCTGGAGTAAGTTACATGTGTTTTTTAAATTGATTTCATCAAATCGTGCGCAAAAATGGGTCGGGATTTAAACAAAAAAATACGTTTTTTTTAAAGTTTGATAACGATACAAACAGATCGTTGTGCAACGTATATATATATATATATATATAAATACATATATAAGTTAACCACTGACTATTGGTATTTGCTGACCCAGCGTTCTAGGGAAGCCAATGACCAGGGTCATGTTCGCGGCGGATATGTCGTAACTATGTTTCCAGCCGCAACGGTCATCCGACACCACACGCGAGGCGGTAACGCTGCACTGTTGGGGACAGCGACGGTGGCTCCACGGCAGCGACGGTGAGTCAGGCTAGCTTTGCTTATTGTAATCAACATTATATTTCATTAGTCTAAGTTTGAATATGAATAAAGCGAAACGTACTCAACTGCATTTGTAAATGCATCTAGCAGAGTTTTTAGAAAAAAGTATATAAAAAACAGGTAAGAGGTTCTAGTCGGGAGCTCCCGACTAGGGTATACCCTGAACCCTCTTCCAACACCAAATGCAGCTGGCGATACGCGCTCGTTTGCTTTAGTAGTAATAAAGAAAAATTAAAATAAAGAGCCACACCAATAATTGAGTTTTAATAAGAAAAAAACCAACTTAAATAGCAGCACAAAACAATACAATCGCAATTGCAATGCTGTTGATAGAATTCAAAGCAGACGCGCATGAATGTGTTTGTGTACATGCATACAGAAATTCTTGGAATTCGCGCTAGCTGCTGCTAACACGTGCGTACATAACTTTTGTGTTTCTTTACCGATCTCAATGAAATTATCGACTGTACATCTTATTGTTTAATATAATATAGAATATTTGAGTATTTTCAAAAAGTCAATTGCATATAAATTGTTGATTAAATTGATGGGCAATACAAGTTGGATAATTAACTTGATTTATAGCTTTGCGGTGGTAGCGGGAAGGTGGCGATCGGTATAAAACAATAAGAGGTTCTAGTCGGGAGCTCCCGACTAGAGGATACCCTGAACCCTCTTCTAAGACTAGGTAGCAAGAACATGCCTGTGAAGCAATGCTTTACGGCCATTCTGCAGGCAATCCACGCTACCTATTCCACACGCATCCCCCTAACTACAACCTAAGCGTAAAACGTTACATATACACATTATAATTCTCAATTTAAGCTTTGTAATAAATAGAATAATAAACGAGAAAGAAGTGCTATCTTCGGCACGCCGAAGATTTAATACCTTTGCAGACCCAAACTTTTCAAAATGCTCATAGTGCTTTGCCCGTATCTAAGAAGCACAGGGAAAATAGTTATTGCCGAGTATGGTTAAGATATCTTGAAAAACAAAACAGTTTTCCATACAACAACTTAATTTTCGACCGATCGTTCCTATGGCAGCTTTATGATATAGTAGCCCGATGTTAATAAGATTTTGCATAAGTGGAGGGAGCATAGTGAAACTAATAATTGCCGAGCTTGGTCAAGATATCTTGAAAAACAAAAAAAATTCCATACAACAGCATAATTGTCGACCGATCGTTCCTATGGCAGCTAAATGATATAGTTGTCCGATCTTAATAGGATTTTGCATATATATGGGGAGCGTAGTAAAACTAATAAATACCGAGTTTGGTCAAGATATCTTGAAACACATAAAAATTTTCCATACAAAAACTTAATTTTCGACCGATCGTTCCTATGGCAGCTATATGATATAGTTGCCCGATCTTAATAGAATTTTGCATATATGTGAGGAGCGTAGTGAAACTAATAAATACCGAGTTTGGTCAAGATATCTTGAAAAACATAAAAATTTTCCATACAAAAACTTAATTTTTGACCGATCGTTCCTATGGCAGCTATATGATATAGTTGTCCGATTTTAAAAGGATTTTGCATATATATGGGGAGCGTAGTAAAACTAATAAATACCACGTTTATATAACTTTATAAACAAAAATGTTTTTCATACAATAACCTACTTTTCGACCGATCGTTCCTATGGCAGCTATATGATATAGTGGTCCGATCCAGCTGTTTTTGAAATATGAACTGCGTGCAACAGAAAGAGGGAATTCTGCAAAGTTTCATAAAGATAGCTTTATGAGAGACTAGTTCGCATAGAAACAGACAGACGGACAGACGGACATGGCTATATCAACTCGGCTGTTGATACTGATCAAGAATATATATACTTTATGGGATCGGAGATGTCTCCTTCTATGCGTTAAACATTTCACGACAAAATTATATTACCCTCTGCAAGGGTATAAAAAAAAAACAAAACACACAGCACACACACACAAATGTGTCCGATTGAGCCGATCAAGGGTTTGTCGTGAGACTAAGATATGTTCATGAACGGTGCGTAAATTTGGGCGACGGGAACGGTCTTTGTATTTTTTTGGCTTGCCTGCGGTGGGCTTGCGGCCGCGTAAGGCACAAAGGTGTGAAGAGTCAACGAAAACAGACACACACTCAATCGCACACATTTGTGTGTGTGTGTGGGTGTTTGTGTAGAGCTCGAAATTCAGAAATGCCAAGAACTTCAAATTATGTCAAATTTGCATCGGACACGCAGGCAGGCAACCAGCAGGCACACAAATGCATAAATGCTTCCATTCATATAGAAAAGTGTGTAAGTGTGTGTGCTTGACAGGGCCAAAAAGTTATTATACACACATGCCAAAGTTCAGGTACCCTTACCCTTACAACAAGCATGGAAAATAGCAATTTTGCACATGAACAGGCCAAACCCTTTTATAATATCACAAGACTGCTCCCTCGAAAGAGTGTGCGTGTGCACAAGTAGCTAGTCGCAAAATTTGAAAATGTTTAATTTTTGGTCTTTTCTTAGAATTTTTCGACAAGCTGACGATGAATTACCCTTGCAGAAATATGTGTTATTTTTTTTTTTATTTTCAGCAAAACAGGTCCCTACCTTAAACAAAAATATTAGAATACAAAAAATAGATATTACATTTGGGTCATTTAAGTTTTTATTGAATGAAAATAGATCAGATTCTTCTCATTATGCCTGACTGGACCAAGAAATACATGATAGAGCATTTGAATGTGTGTGCCCTTTGCTACCACAGGCACAAAAAGAACACAATTGAAAAAAATATCTCTGGCTCGCGGACAAACGCCGTGATCTATTTGTGCGCACATCCACACAACACAGACATATGTATGTTTATAGATCTCGGGGTTTTTGAGAAGCTATTCAGGGAGAAAGAGATGCACACAAGGGCGCAAAGCAATGAGTGGGAGAGCGAAGCACACTCTGCACACACATATGTATTTGGGCTGTAAGGATTTAAAACTAACATACATATATTAAGAAATAGCATCAGCCGACCAGCGAAGTTGTGCTCTGAGCGAGATGCGGCTTCATAATGATCGTTCGGCTTTTGAGGCCGGACGTTCGGCTGCCACTCTTAGCATTCTTACTCTATCTAAGCACACTAAAATTGCCGCAGGCACCCTTGGGGTTCCCTCGTTGACGATTTATCGGGATACGATTATTTTGCTGTTTGACATGTCTATGCATTGTATGGTTAGTGATGGCACCCTTGGGGTTCCCTCGTTGCGATTTATCGTGATTCGATTATTCTGCTGTTTGACATTGTATGGTTAGTGCTGTAGGTCTTCCTAGTGCCCGCGCAGATCGAGTTTGTTTCCGATATTCGATGACTTGCCCCGTTTCCATGTAATCGATAAAATCGAAATCCTGTTTTTTATTAGCAATTTTGGTAAATAATCAGAGCTAGAGTCACCAAACTTGACATGTAGCTTCTACAATAATATACATATACATCAAGTATCTTTCATTTTATAGCTATCACCATCTCATGGCTATAAATCAAGTAAATAAACTAATTTATACTGCCCACCAATATAACCCACAATTTAAATGCAATTGGCTATTTGAGAACACACAAATATTCTATAGCACAATAAGATGTAGATACTGTAGAAAATTTCATCAAGATCGGTAAAGAGACACAGAAGTTATTGAAGAAAACGTGTTTTGGCTTTCCTCGTATCAGCGGCAGCAAACGCAAATTCCAAAAATTTATTGTATACATGTGCATACACACTTTCATGCGCGTCCGCTTTGTGTAGTTTGTAGCGAGTTCGAACCCTACCGAGGAAACTATTTTTTTTGGCTGGTGTCTCTGTTGAGTGGAGGCGGCATCAAGTAATGCGGTCAGTTGCGAGTTCGAACCCTGCCAAGGGAACTTCTTTTTTATTAATTTATATTTATTACATCTATTTTATATATTTATATATATATACATATATATATATTTATTACATCTGGAATAAGAGGGTTCAGGGTATCCCCTAGTCGGGATCTCCCGACTAGAACCTCTTACTTGTTATACCCTTGCAGAGGGTATTATAATTTTGTCGTGAAATGTGTAACGCATGGAAGGAGACATCTCCGACCCCATAAAGTATATATATTCTTGATCAGTATCAACAGCCGAGTTGAAATAGCCATGTCCGTCTGTCCGTCTGTCTGTTTCTATGCGAACTAGTCTCTCATAAAGCTATCTTTATGAAACTTTGCAGAATTCCCTCTTTCTGTTGCACGCAGTTCATATTTCAAAAACAGCTGGATCGGACCACTATATCATATAGCTGCCATAGGAACGATCGGTCGAAAAGTAGGTTATTGTATGAAAAACATTTTTGTTTATAAAGTTATATAAACGTGGTATTTATTAGTTTTACTACGCTCCCCATATATATGCAAAATCCTTTTAAAATCGGACAACTATATCATATAGCTGCCATAGGAACGATCGGTCAAAAATTAAGTTTTTGTATGGAAAATTTTTATGTTTTTCAAGATATCTTGACCAAACTCGGTATTTATTAGTTTCACTACGCTCCTCACATATATGCAAAATTCTATTAAGATCGGGCAACTATATCATATAGCTGCCATAGGAACGATCGGTCGAAAATTAAGTTTTTGTATGGAAAATTTTTATGTGTTTCAAGATATCTTGACCAAACTCGGTATTTATTAGTTTTACTACGCTCCCCATATATATGCAAAATCCTATTAAGATCGGACAACTATATCATATAGCTGCCATAGGAACGATCGGTCGAAAATTATGCTGTTGTATGGAATTTTTTTTGTTTTCCAAGATATCTTGACCAAACTCGGCATTTATTAGTTTTACTATGCTCCCTCCACTTATTCAAAATCTTATTCACATCGGGCTACTATATCATATAGCAGCCATAGGAACGATCGGTCGAAAATTAAGTTATTGTATGGAAACCTGTTTTGTTTTTCAAGATATCTTATCTCTTCTTAGATACGGGCAAAGCACTATGAGCATTTTGAAAAGGTTGGGTCTGCAAAGGTATTAAATCTTCGGGGTGCCGAAGATAGCACTTCTTTCTCGTTTTTATTAAGCTTGGTTTTTTGGCGATCTATAAACGGGGACAACTTTTCTCTTTGAGATCCACGAGGAGAAAGAAATTCTAAGTACCCACATTTTACTACTGAGCCCCAGTTTATATATCTATATTTCCTTATTCTAGGTAATTGTCAGGATTTGAATAAAGAGCTGACTGGGCAGTCGCCTAGTTCTACAAGTATGGTTGTGGAAACCGACCGCTAGATGGCGCTACAAATCCATAGTTAAAAATGAGCCATAAGGTTAATTTTAACTATGGATTTGTAGCGTCATCTAGCGGTCGGTTTCCATATATATATATAAAGTTAACCATTGACTATTGGTATTTGCTGACCCAGCGTTCTGGGGAAGACAATGACCAGGGTCATGTTCGCGGCGGATATGTCGTAACTATGTTTCCAGCCGCAACGGTCATCCGACACCACACACGAGGCGCAAACGCCGCACTTGAGGACAGCGACGGCGATTCTGCGACAGCGATGGCGGATCCGCGGCAGCGACGGTGAGTCAGGCTAGCTTTGCTTATTGTAATCAACATTATATTTCATTAGTCTAAGTTTGAATATGAATAAAGCGAAACGTACTCAACTGCATTTGTAAATGCATCTAGCAGAGATTTTAGAAAAAAATATATAAAAAACAAGTAAGAGGTTCTAGTCGGGAGCTCCCGACTAGGGGATACCCTGAACCCTCTTCCAACACCAAATGCAGCTGGCGCTACGCGCTCGTTTGCTTTAGTAGAAATAAAAAATAAATAAAATAAAGAGCCACACCAATAATTGAGTTTTAATAAAAAAAAAACCAACTTAAATAGCAGCACAAAACAATACAATCGCAATTGCAATGCTGTTGATAGAATTCAAAGCAGACGCGCATGAATGTGTTTGTGTACATGTATACAGAAATTCTTGGAATTCGCGCTAGCTGCTGCTAACACGTGCGTACATAACTTTTGTGTTTCTTAACCGATCTTAATGAAATTTTCGACAGTACATCTTATTGTTGAATATAATATAGAATACTTAAGTATTTTCAAAAAGTCAATTGCATATAAATTGTAGTTTATATTGATGGGCAATACAAGTTGGATAATTAACTTGATTTATAGTTTTGCGGTGGTAGCGGGAAGGTGGCGATAGGTATAAAACAAGTAAGAGGTTCTAGTCGGGAGCTCCCGACTAGAGGATACCTTGAACCCTCTTCTAAGACTAGGTAGCAAGAACAGGCCTGTGAAGCAATGCTTTGCGGCTGTTCCGCAGGCAATTCACGCTACCTATTCCACACGTATCCCCCAACTAAAACCTAAGCGTAAGACGTTACGTTTATACATTATAATTCTCAATTTAAGCTTTGTAATAAATAGAGTAAAAAAAAATTTAAAAAAACACAGACACACACACAAATGTGTCCGATTGCGCCGATCAAGGGTTTGTCGTGAGACTATGATATGTTCATCAATGGGTGCGTAAATTTGGGCGACGGGAACGGTATTTGTATAAGGCACAAATCTGTGAAGAGTCAACAAAAACACACACACACTCAATCACACACATTTGTGTGTGTGTGTGGGTGTTTGTGTAGAGCTCGAAATTCAGAAATGCCAAAAACTTCAAATTATGTCAAATTTGCATCGGACACGCAGGCAGGCAACCAGCAGGCACACAAATGCATAAATGCTTCCATTCATATAGAGAAGTGTGTAAGTGTGTGTGCTTGACAGGCCCAAAAAGTTTTTATACACACATGCCAAAATTCAGGTACCCTTACAACAAGCATGGAAAATAGCAATTTTGCACATGAACAGGCCAAACCCTTTTATAATATCACACGACTGCTCCTTCGAAAAAGTGTGCGTGTGCACAAGTAGCAAGTCGCAAAATTTGAAAATGTTTAATTTTTGGTCTTTTCTTAGAATTTTTCGACAAGCCGACGATGAATTACCCTTGCAGAAATATGTTAGTTTATTTTACAGCAAAACAGGTCCCTACCTTAAACAAAAATATTAGAATACAAAATATAAATATTACATTTGAGTCATTTTAGTTTTTATTGAATGAAAATAGATCAGATTCTTCTCATTATGCCTGACTGGACCAAGAAATACATGATACAGCATTTGAATGTGTGTGCCTGTTGCTACCACAGGCACAAGAGGAACACAATTGAAAAAAATATCTCTGGATCACGGACAAACGCCGTGATCTACTTTTGCGCACATCCACACAACACAGACATATGTATGTTTGTAGATCTCGGGTTTTTTGAGAAGCTATTCAGTGAGAAAGAGATGCACACAAGGGCGCAAAGCAATGAGTGGGAGAGCGAAGCACACTCTGCACACACATATGTATTTGGGCTGTAAGGATTTAAAACTAACATACATATATTAAGATATAGCATCAGCCGACCAGCGAAGTTGTGCTCTGAGCGAGATGCGGCTTCATAATGATCGTTCGGCTTTTGAGGCCGGACGTTCGGCTGCCACTCTTAGCATTCTTACTCTATCTAGGCACACTAAAATTGCCCTAGGCACCCTTGGGGTTCCCTCGTTGACGATTTATCGGGATACGATTATTTTGCTGTTTGACATGTCTATGCATTGTATGGTTAGTGCTGTAGGTCCTCCTAGTGCCCGCACAGATCGAGTTTGTTTCCGATATTCGATAACTTGCCCCGTTTTCATGTAATCCTCGTATACATGTGCATACACACTTTCATGCGCGCCCGCTTTGAATTCTATCAACAGCATTGCAATTGCGATTGTATTGTTTTCTGTGCTGCTATTTTAGTTGGTTTTTTCTCATTAAGACTCAATTATTGGTATGGCTATTGAGTAGAGGCGGCGGCAAGAAGTGTAGTTTGTAGCGAGTTCGAACCCTACCGTAGAAACTATTTTTTTGTTTTTGGCTGGTGTCTCTGTTGAGTAGAGACGGCATCAAGTAATGCGGTCAGTTGCGAGCTCGAACCCTGCCAAGGGAACTTTTTTTTATTAATTTATATTTATTACTTCTAAAGCAAACGAGCGAGTAGGGCGAGCTGCATTTGGTGCTGGAATAAGAGGGTTCAGGGTATCCCCTAGTCGGGATCTCCCGACTAGAACCTCTTACTTGTTTTTATTAAGCTTGGTTTTTTGGCGATCTATAAACGCGGACAACTTTTCTCTTTGAGATCCACAAGGAGAAAGAAATTCTAAGTACCCACACTTTACTACTGAGCCCTAGTATTCCGGATATCTATATTTCCTTATTCTAGGTAATTGTCAGGATTTGAATAAACAGCTGACTGATATATATATATCAGAGGTCGCAAATGCCAGTCAACACTTTCGGGTTGTCTGTAAAATAACAGTTATTGTCAGACAGAATGAATAAGGGAGTCAGAAAATATACAAAGTTCTGTTTCTATGTAGTAGACTCTGGCACGAGCATAGACACTTTTGTTCGTATTTTTTTCGGGCATGTTATTCCACGAACACTGAACAGAAAAAATTGCTGCCATAGTGTCTTTTGTGCTTGTGTGTGTCTAATAAAATTTTATGTGAAGCAGAAATCTTTCATTCGTGTTTAACTTCTGGAGTAAGTTACATGTGTTTTTTAAATTGATTTCATCAAACCGTGCGCAAAAATGGGTCGAGATTTAAACAAAAAAATACGTTTTTTTTAAAAGTTTGATAACGATACAAACAGATCGTTGTGCAACGTATGTGGTATTATATAACTGGCCAGCACATAACAAATTTAAGACGCCATTTGCTTGGAAAGCATTAAAATATTTATGAAGATTTTGGCCCTGTTGACACCGAAGTGCAACAAAATCAAAAAAAAAAATTCTATACGATGCAAGCGAAGAGTCATTAGTTTTGTCAATTGTTAAAATTGTAACGACAGATGGTAGGCCCTTCTTGCTTTTGGACAGCGAAGGGAATTGTAAACCCAATTTATGGTGCTCTATCGCAGAAAATATTAATTCCTTGTTAGCTAAAGCTAAAGCTAAATAATTAATAAAAATACACATAAACATACATATATAAACAAACTAGAAATTATTTAATAGGTGTTTTCTTATAGCTTTGAATATATGCATGTACACCTATGTTTATAAAATAGCTTGCCTACATGCATAACTGTATTATGTCTTACCCTCTTTCACTCTCTCGCTCTAGCTTTCATTGATATCGTCACACGACAACAACAAGAAAAGACACTTTTCGCTTCCACTTTGCTCGTTTTGCTCTCAAAATAACACACATTTCTGAACTACTGACCGAATGTGTCCTGTTAAGATCTTACTGTCAGACATAACAGCCGCAATGCTCAAGCAAATGTACAAACAGAGTACACATTTGCTAGGAAATAAAGTGTTCGATGAAGAGCAAGCCGAATTCGCTTCTTTTTTCTGTTTATTCGAGAGCTGACCGAATTGAAAATAAGTGTTGACTGTTATTTGCGACCTCTGATATATATATATATAAATATATATATATATATATAACCATTGACTATTGGTATTTGCTGACCCAGCGTTCTAGGGAAGCCAATGACCAGGGTCATGTTCTCGGCGGATATGTCGTAACAATGTTGCCAGCCGCAACGGTCATCCGACACCACACACGATGCGCAAACGTTGCACTGTTGAGGACAGCGACGGCGGCTCCACGGCAGCGACGGTGAGTCAGGCTAGCTTTGCTTATTGTAACCAAAATTATATTTCATTAGTCTAAGTTTGAATATGAATAAAGCGAAACGTACTCAACTGCATTTGTAAATGCAAATAGCAAAAACAAATAAAACTGCATTGGAAAATGCACTAATTGACGCTCATCGTATAAAACCCACAAGTGGGATAATTTTTTGATAATTAAGAAACGCGAAAGGCAATAAAAATTCGCAGCAACAAAACAACCAGTGAAATAAGAAAGAAAAAAAAGAATAATTCTACACGAAGAACTGCGCGCAAGGCTAAAGCCACAACGGCTAAATACAACGATACACGAAGAATACGTTCAGCGAAAAATACTTTTGTGACTGCAGCGAGGGAGTTCATCGTAGCGTAGATCAACCATAGTCTCAACAGAATCATGTAAGTGACTTCTGATGTGAGAAAAAACATATTGGATATAATTTCAAGCCGATGCGTTAGTTCGCTGCTTGAGACATATCATCTAACAGAGTTTTTAGAAAAAAATATATAAAAAACAAGTAAGAGGTTCGAGTCGGGAGCTCCCGACTAGGGGATACCCTAAGCCCTCTTCCAACACCAAATGAAGCTCGCTCTACGCGCTCGTTTGCTTTAGTAGTAATAAAGAAAAGTTAAAATAAAGAGACACATTAATAATTGAGTTTTAATGTGAAAAAAACCAACTAAAATAGCAGAACAAAACAATATAATCGCAATTGCAACGCTGTTGATAGAATTCAAAGCATGTATACAGAAATTCTTGGAATTTCGCTAGCTGCTGCTAACACGTGCGTACATAACTTTTGTGTTTCTTAACCGATCTTAATGAAATTTTCGACAGTACATCTTACTGTAGAATAGAATATAGAATATTTGAGTATTTTCAAAAATCCAATTGCATATAAATTGTTGCTTAAATTGATGGGCAATACAAGTTGGATAATTAACTTGATTTATAGCTTTGTGGTGTTAACAGGGAGGTGGCGATAGGTATAAAACAAGTAAGAGGTTCTAGTCGGGAGCTCCCGACTAGAGGATACCCTGAACCCTCTTCTTCCAGTACCAAATGCAGCTCGCACTACGCGCTCGTTTGCTTTAGTAGTAATAAAGATAAATGAAATAAACAAAATCGCAATTGCAACGCTGTTGATAGAATTCAAAGCAGACGCGCATGAATGTGTTTGTGTACATGTATTCAGAAATTCTTGGAATTCGCGCTAGCCGCTGCTAACACGTGCGCACATAACATTTGTGTTTCTTAACCGATCTTAATGAAATTTTCGACAGTACATCTTATTGTAGAAGAGAATATAGAATGTTTGTGTATTCTCGAAAAGTCAATTGCATATAAATTGTAGCTTAAATTGATGGGCAATAGAAGTTGGATAATTAACTTGATTTGTAGCTTAGCGGTGGTAGCGGGGAGGTGGCGATAGGTACAAAATGAAAGATACTCGATATATATATACTATTCTAGAAGCTACATGTTAAGTTTGGTGACTATAGCGCATATTATTTGCCGAAATCGCTCAAAAACAGGATTTCGATATCGATTTTTATCGAATTCTTGCAAACGGGGCAAGATATGAAAAATCGGAAACAAACTCAATCTGCGCGGGCACTAGGAAGACCTAAAGCTACAATTTCAAGTCACTAGCTCTTATAAGTTCTGAGATCCTTGCGTTTATACATACGGACGGACGGACAGACAGACGGACATGGCTAAATCGACTCGGCTATTGATGCTGATTAAGAATATATATAATTTATGGGGTCGCATATGCTTCCTTCTGCCTGTAACATACATTTACTCAAAAAAATTATACCCTTTTTACCCATATTCAATGGGTTCAGGGTATGAAAAGTTCCCTTTGCAGGGTTTGAACTGGCAACTGACCGCATTACTTGCTGCCGCCTCTACTCAACAGCCACACCGGCCAAAAAAAATAGTTTCCTCGGTAGGGTTCGAACTTACAACAGACCGCACTGCTTGCCGCTGCCTCTACCGAACAGCCACCCCAATAATTTTGTTTTAATGAGAAAAAAACGAATTAAAATAGCAGCACAGAAAACAATACAATCGCAATTGCAATGCTGTTGATAGAATTCAAAGCAGACGCGCATGAATGTGTGTGTGTACATGTATACAAGTAATCAAGTAATCATCAAGTAATGCGGTCAGTTGCGAGTTCGAACCCTGCCAAGGGAACTTCTTTTTTTATATTTATTTTTAATACTACTTAAGCAAACGAGCGCGTAGAGCGAGCTGCATTTGACGTCGGAAAAAGAGGGTTTAGGGTATCCCCTATTCAGGAGCTCCCGACTCTTACTTGTTTTATATTGTTTGTATAATTATTATTTTCCTTTTGTAGTTGCTTAATATCTCTGTCTTTTCTAAGGTTGTCTTCGGCATCCGTGTTCCCCGTTAAGATTTTAATGACGATACCTAATCCGTTAATTATACCTCTTCGATGTCTTTTGATGGTAAAAGGCTTCTAACTCTATTTTCTAATTGATTTAATTTTTCTTTGATAACGCCTTTTAATTCATTTGTTTCTTTTTCATCACGAATAATTTCTATGGCTGTTCTAAATTTATCTATGCTATTTTCGTAATCTTCGTAATTTCGTAACAAGTGACATAGTTTTAAAGGAATTTACTGTCGTTGTCGGTCCTAGGTTGATCTTTTCAATCGGCTGTTTTCCGGTAATTTAATGAGATTCGATATGTCCTCCAGTGACCGTGGTCAATCTGCTAAGTTCGGTGATATTTTATTCTTTTGTGTTTTCTTTTCTTTTTACTCCCCTTAGCTTGGACTGTTGTATGTTTATCCCCTGAACCCATTGAAAATGGGTAAAAAGGGTATAATGTTTTTGTGCAAATGTATGTAACAGGCAGAAGGAAGCATCTCCGACCCCATAAAGTATATATATTCTTGATAATCATCAATAGCCGAGTCGATCTAGCCATGTCCGTCTGTCCGTCCGTCCGTATGTATGAACGTCCGTATGTACAGAAATTCTTGGTATTTGCGCTAGCTGCTGCTAACACGTGCGCACATAACTTTTGTGTTTCTTAACCGATCTTAATAAAATTTTCGACAGTACATCTTATTGTGCCATATAATATTTGTGTATTCTCAAAAAGACAATTGCATATATGTATGTAAATTGTGGCTTAAATTGACTCAGGTTGGATTATTAACTTTATTTATTATAGAAAGATACTTGATGTATATATATATTATTCTAGAAGCTACATGTCTGGTTTGGTGACTCTAGCTCATATTACTTACCGAAATTGCTCAAAAAGCAGGATTTCGATATCAATTTTTATCGATTACTTGGAAACGGGGCAAGTTGTGGAATATCGGCAACAAACTCGATCTGCGTAGGCACTAGGAGGACCTTCAGCCCATTGAAAATGGGTAAAACGGGTATAATTTTTTTGAGTAAATGTATGTAACAGGCAGAAGGAAGCATATGCGACCCATAAATTATATATATTCTTAATCAGCATCAAAAGCCGAGTCGAATTGTAGCTTTACGTAGCTCCTAGTGCCCGCGCAGATTGAGTTTGTTTCCGATTTTTCATATCTTGCCCCGTTTGCAAGAATTCGATAAAAATCGATATCGAAATCCTGTTTTTGAGCGATTTCGGCAAATAATATGCGCTATAGTCACCAAACTTGACATGTAGCTTCTAGAATAGTATATATATATCGAGTATCTTTCATTTTGTACCTATCGCCACCTCCCCGCTACCACCGCTAAGCTACAAATCAAGTTAAATATCCAACTTCTATTGCCCATCAATTTAAGCCACAATTTATATGCAATTGACTTTTTGAAAATACACAAACATTCTATATTCTCTTCTACAATAAGATGTACTGTCGAAAATTTCATTTAGAACGGTTAAGATACACGAAAAAGATGTGCGAACGTGTTAGCAGCAGCTAGCGCAAATTCCAAGAATTTCTGTATACATGCACACATACATTCATGCGCGTCTGCTTTGAATTCTGTCAACAGCATTGCGATTGCGATTGTATTATTTTCTGTGCTGCTATTTTATTTGGTTTTCTTCTCAGTGAGACTTAATTATTGGTGTGGCTGTTGAGTGGAGGCGGCGGTAAGTAGTAAGTAGTGCAGTTTGAAGCGAGTTCGAGCCCTACCGAGGAAACTATTTTTATTTTTTTCGCTGGTGAGGCTGTTGAGTATAGGCGGCATCAAGTCTATTAAGGCAAACGAGCGCGTAGCGCGTGCTGCATTTGGTGTTGGAATAAGAGGGTAGTAATTATCTATTTTCTCTCAGTTGGATTGTACTGTAAAACCTATGTTGGCAATTATCGATTCGTGATCATTCTTTTGAGCTTCTATTTGAATTCTGCTTAACGCAACTTTGAATTGGATTCTTTAAAACTCATAAGCCAAGATAATTTTCGATGGTCCGTTATGATTTAGAATTTATTGCCATAACGGTAGGGTCTATAGTATTAAGTCGCCCAAATTATTGCTAGCATTTCGTTTTCGACTGTTGAGTAATTTTGTCCTGACTCGGATCGCTGCCTCAGCGATTATAATTCAGGGCTGGCTTCAATATAAGAACATTTTGTATTTTAGTCTGTTTTGATCAATAAACTTCAATGGTAAACTTTAATAAGTATTTTTTCTCAGTGACTTCGCACAAGAAAAGTACAACAATATTAACTTGTATGCCTATAATTAACATAATTTCCATAATAATATATCAATATCTTTATGCAACTTTAAGAAATAATGTAATCAGATAAATGTTTCTCTACTCACATACCTACATACATTTTTGGCTTAAGCCTGACCGATGCTTAAACACATAAGTATATCTCTATATATAAAACTGTTTGTCCTGACTGACTGACTGATTGGTGATCAACGCACAGCCCAAACCGTTAGAGCTAGGAAGCTGTAATTTTCACTGTGGTTACCTTATGTGATGTATTTGCACGTTAAGACGGGGTTTCGGGAAATTCCACCCGCAAGTGTGGAAAAGTCGCGAAAAACGTTTATATGTTACTTTTTTGTTTGCCATCCGATCGGCCTCAAACTTATTTTCAAAGATCTTTGTTCAAATTCATTTGAGGGGTGTTTCACACTTTTAGGAAAATCCATTCCTCCTTGGTGGAAATGGAGGTCAAAGATTTGGTGGGTGACGTTTTGTGCTCAAATTCATTTCCAGACATCTAAAGGAAAATAAATTTGAAACGTGTTTCACATTTTTCGCAGAATTCAAACTTCTTGGGGGGAATGCGAATTAAAGATTTTTTGGACGAAGTTTTAAGTTGTGTCCGATTTTCTTCAAACTTATTTTCAAAGCTCTACATAAGAACGTATTTAAGATACGTATTTCAGCGATTTGGGAAATTCCACCCATAACAGTTGTAAATTGGCGGAAAACGGTTGTATGAAAGTTTTTTGTTTACCATCCGATCGGCCCCAAACTAATTTTCAAAGATCTATGTTCAAATTCATTTAAGGGGTGTTTCATACTTTTTGAAAAATCACTCCCTCCTTGGTGCAAATGGGGGTCGAAGATTTGGTGGACAACGTTTTGCGTTAAAATTTATTTTCAAAGATCTATAAGAAAAATCATTTGAGTCGTGTTTCACGTTTTTCGCAAAATCTAAACTCCTTCGGTGGAAAATGCATTTCAAAGATTTTTTTGGTGAATTTTAAGATTTGTCCGATTTGCATAAAAGTTGTTTGATTCCCGTCCGATCAGTTTCAAAATCTTTTTCAAAGCTTTTTCAAAACATTGATTTTATAACATACGTGCCACGGGCAAGGCCGGGTTATACCCGCTAGTATATTTATATATGTACATTATTATAATGTACATACAGGATAGTTAACAAATAGCCCTCGCTTGCTAGGCCCCTTATATTTATAGCTACCCTCGCTTGGGCATTCTGCTGACAAATCAGTGCAATGCCCAGCTACAAAGTATTCGCTGGCAACATGATACTTGCCTATGCCGCAAGTTGAATTGTTTATCAGTTGTGCTGTTTATCAGTTACTGAGCCTAAGGCCAGTAATAAGAAAGCGAAGTCAAGCTTCCCACCCTAATCGTCCTAAGAAGACATTTACATTCAATCATAACCCAATCTGGCCAGCAACCTGCCCAGAAGACTTATTTGGATTCAACTATAACTCGTTGTGGCCAGCAACCGGCCCAGAAGACTTGATTGGATTCAACTATACCTCAATCTGACCAGCAGCCTACCCAGAAGACTAAATTGGCGCCCAACGCTTCTACTCATACCCTTAGAGTAATTGTATCTCAGAACATGTAAGTTCAAAGTTTGATTTCAAGTTGCAAATTTGTGAGATAAATTTCGTAAAGTAAAATTTTCTATGTGATAAAAATTAACAAGTAAGAGGTTCTAGTCGGGAGCTAACGACTAGGGGATACCCTGAACCCTCTTATTCCAACACCAAATGCAGCTCGCGCTACGCGCTCGTTTGCTCGCAACTGACCGCATTACTTGATGCCGCCTCAACTCAACAGCCACACCAGCCAAAATAAATAGTTTCCTCGGTAGGGTTCGAACTCGTTACAAACTACACTACTTGTCGCCGCCCTACTCAACTGCCACACTAATAATCGAATTTCAGTAAGAAAAAAACCAATTAAAATAGCAGCACAAAAAACATTACAATCGCAATTGCAATGCTGTTAAAAGAATTCAAAGGAGACGCGTAGGAATGTGTGTGTGTACATGTATACAGAAATTCTTGGTATTTGCGCTAGCTGCTGCTAACACGTGCGCACATAACTTTTGTGTTTCTTAACCGATCTTAATGAAATTTTCGGCAGTACATCTTATTGTGCCAAAGAATATTTGTGTATTCTCAAAAAGACAATTGCATATATGTATGTAAATTGTGGCTTAAATTGATGGGCAAGTCAGGTTGGATTATTAACTTTATTTATTATAGAAAGATACTTGATGTATATATATTATTCTAGAAGCTACATGTCTGGTTTGGTGACTCTAGCTCATATTACTTACCGAAATTGCTCAAAAAGCAGGATTTCGATATCAATTTTTATATATATTTTTTTATAATATCGGCAACAAACTCGATCTGCGGAGGCACTAGGAGGACCTTCAGCTAAAATTTCAAGTCTCTAGCTATTATAGGTTCTGAGATCCTTGCGTTCATACATACGGACAAACGGTGATGCTGCTCAAGAATATATATACTTTATGGGGTCGGAGATGCTTCCTTCTGCCTTATGATAAAGTCGAACGAAGGTTGACTTTAGTAACCAATAAAATTTGCATGTCCCACGTAACTTTTTAAGCCTCCTTACTTAACGAAGAAGTTAGGGCAAACGCATTGTATGTGTTCTTTCCGGGTTTGAAAAAATCTCTAAAAGCAATTGGTTTTCTGGTACAGCCGACAGACTTGCTATTCGCTTTGGCTCTGGCCAGAGAAGCGGAGGCCAGCATTGAGCGAAGTGTTTCTCAGCTTCCTATGCCAAGGTTATAGACGAAAAGCCGCAAGCGAACGAAACTAATAAGAATCGCTCGTATACCAAGCAGGGCAAAGGTAACAGGTAACAAGGTAACCAAAAACAGAGCTATGAGGAGACACCGTCAAACGCTGTAGCCATTATAAACGATGGTAATGAGTCCATAGGCGAAAATGACTCATTGCATTTTTTAGAGAACGCTCCCGGCTAGCGTTTATTTAACGACAATTGGCTGGGAGAATTTTAAAAATTTTTATAGACACAGGGTAGGCTAAAAACTACGTTAAGCCCACATAGGAGCTAAAAAAAAGTAGTGCTAAACCCTTCACTTTGAGCTCAGTTCATGGTCAAATTAAAAAAAAAGTTCCTTTTAAAGATATTTGGCCAGGATTTTCCCTTTTTCATTCAAGACACACTGACCTCATTTGACGCTATCGTAGGCTTTGACCTGCTAACGCAGGCTGGAGTTACGTTAAATCCTCAAGACAGCACCTTGACATATCGGATATCGGATAGGAGAGAAAAATTGGAGTACCACGACTGTGAGAGTGTAAACTTCACTATGTCAATAAAATTGTGGTGCCCACCTCGGTCAAAAAAGAGTTTAAAGACATGATTCTAAAAAGGAGAAAGGCACCTCTAACGAGGCGTTTCCCTTTAATACTTCAGTTGTCGCTACAATTCGAACAATAGATAATGAACCAGTCTACTCGAAATTGTACCCACACCCCATGAGAGTGTCGGACTTCGTAAGCAATGAAATTAAACTATTGCTAAACGATAGCATAATAAGGCCATCAAGGTCGCCATACAACAGCCCAACTTGGGTCGTTGATAAAAAAGGGGCCGATTCCAACGGTAACCAGAACAAACGCCTAGTGATCGAGCAGATGAGCGAACTATCGCCGAACACTATCCAATGCCTAGCATTCCTATGATTCTAGCGAACTTGGGAAATGCCAAATTTTTCATAGCCCTAAACTTAAAGTCGGATTACCATCAAATATATCTTGCTGTACAAGACCGCGACAAAACACCATATTCAATAAACGGCTGGAAATATGAATTCTGTCCTTTACTATTTGGTCAAAATAATTCAGGAAGAATTTTCCAAAGGGCCATAGTCGACGTTTTAAGAGAACAAATAGGGAAAATATGTTACGTATATGTTGATGACGTACTAATTTTCTCAGAAAACATGGTTCTTAAGAGCCTGTGTGATGCGCACATGAAAGTGTCACAAGAAAAGACGAAATTTTTCAAAGAAAGCGTCGAATACTTAGGTTTCGTAGTAACAAGCAACGGGGCCAAAACAGACCCTGAAAAAGTAAGAACCATTCAAGAATATGAAGAGCCGAAAAACCTCTACAGCCTTAGATCATTCCTTGGTTTAGCTAGCTATTATAGAGGATTTATAAAAGACTTCGCGTCAATCGCAGGGCCCTTGACTAACATACTTAAGGGAGATAATGGCTTATTTAGCAATGTCAGCCTTTTGACTTGACCACTGATGCTTCCATGAACGGCATCGGAACTGTCGTACCTCAAAGGGACGGACCGATCACAATGATCTCCAGAACGCTTAAGCAAAGTAAAATCAAAAAGTGGAAATCCCTTATTGTCGAACGCAATGCAAAAGTGTTCTATGAACCGGGTAAAGCAAAATTCGTGGGTAATGCCCTTTCTAGGAAAAACGTTTACGCCTTAGAATGCCCAGACTGACGCTGCGACAGTCCATAGTAAACACTCACTCACCTACACGGTAGAGACGACTGTAAAACCAGTAAACTGCTTAAAAAACAAATAATTTTAGAAGAAGCACATTTCTTATTACAGCAAAAATTTATAATTTTCAGTCAGAAAATTCGCCACCTAAACCACTTTACAGACAAAAGTTCCCTCATTGAGACATTAAAACCATTGCGACTTGCCAATGCTAGCTATCAACGCGATTCGGTGCCAAATTTTCCTGGAACCAAATTTTGGCACTGCAAAAACTATGTGTCAGATATCACTGACAAAAATGAACAAATAAAAATAGCTGCGCATACAGAACAGCTCAGGAAAATGTTAAGCAAGTCCTTCGCGACTACTACTTCCCTAAAATGATTAACCTGGCCAAAGAAATCGTCATGAATTGCAAGGTATGCACTAGGTCAAGATATGATAGACACCCTAAAAAACAGGAAATTGTCACTACACCAAACCAAACTTATGCTGGCGAAATACTTCACATTGATATTTTTTTTTGAAAAGTTCTGCAAATTTTCTATTGTACAAACGCTTCTGTCGCAAACAATAAAAGACATTAAAATGCCTATTATAAAGTTGATCAACTTGTTCCCGGAAACAAGGACAATACATTGCGATAACGAAGCGTCGTTCAGCTCAAAAACAATCGTATCACTGTTAAAAAACTATAACAATATAGATATCGTACACGCGCCACCACTCCACAGTAGTTCAAATGGACAGGTAAAAAGGTTTCACAGTACCTTGACGGAAATTGCCAGGAGTTTGAAATTTGATGGGAAAGCTACCGATACAACAGAGTTGATTATGAGGCCGATAGTAGAATACAATAGTTCAATCCACTCTCTCACGGACCAAAAACCCATTGAAGTCATATACGCCTTGTCAACCAAATTTAGACACTCCATAAAAAAGAAAAATTAAAAAAGCCCATCAGGCCATGCTTGAAAGATGCAACGCAACCAGACAAAATAGAGTGTTCGAAGTAGGGGAAAAGGTTTTTGAAAAAAAAAAAAACAGCAAAACAAACTGACCCCGTTGTGTTCAGAACAGAAAGTACAAACAAATTGGGAACCTCGGTTCCAATTAATGGGAGGTTGGTCCACAAGGACAATCTCAAATAGAAATTAAGAGTAACAAGTAAGAGGTTCTCCCGACTAGGGGATACCCTGAACCCTCTTATTCTTATATGCACCAAATGCAGCTTAAGTAGCTATAAAGATAAATTTAAAAAAAAAAGTTCCCTTGGCAGGGTTTGAGCTCGCAACTGATCGCATTACTTGCTGCCGCCTCTACGCAACAGCCAAAAAAAAAAAATAGTTTCCTCTGCAGGGTTCAAACTCGTAACTGACCGCGCTACTTTCCGACGCCTTATAACATATATTATATTGTAACATACAACGTATGTTAGCGAGCTGATGTCCGTGTAGCGTCTAGCGGAGCACGCGCTGGTTCCGGCACAGTGACGTCGGCTGGGGTGGGTTAACTAGGATAGGGCTAAGCGACCTACTTGCAGGCATTTATAATTATATAAAAATTCGCGTGCTATTTAGAAGTTAAGTTCGATTGCAAAAACCAAAATTAGGGGTTAGGAGAAATCGACAGAGTTAAAGAAATTGTACTAGATGGATACAGTAATTGTGGCTGTTGTTGTTGCTGTTACGCTGCGCTGGTGTCAATGCGACAGCTGTTGCCCACCCTACCATGATCACCGGGGCCGCTTGACGAGACAATTGGTCGGTGATCCCTAAAACAACACAAATTAAATTATCCTAACATTCCGACGATGCATGGCTCCAACATATCAAGGCAAATTTAGCTCATAATTATAATTTCATTACACATATTTATTTTGGTGGAGGATTGAGGGCTTAAATAGAAATTTAATTTAGGCATTATGGATTCTTAATAATAGGAAAAGAAAAAATTATAATATACATAGACAAAGAAATTCTTAATATTTTAGATTCTGAATTAAGGTAACAACATGATCAAGAAAATTTAATTTTGTTCGGCAGAAATTCATTTAATCTATTAGAAATGCAAGGCTACTGAAGCAAAAGCATTATCATTCAATTGAACTAAGTTATTCTCTTAATATTTTCTCTTTAACACGATTCTTTAGCTCTTTAACGGGGCTTTAGATTATTCAATTTGATTTTATCTCTCTTTATCTCATAACTTGAGGTGCAAAAAAAATAAAATTAAGAGTTTTACTTCACTTACATGCATTCACTCCATCTCCGAAAGCGCTTCCATCGATGTAATGTGCGATGATTTGCTGAAAAAAAATTCACTTCGAATTGCGCACAAAAAAAAATTTAGAAAAAAAAAGAAGGCACTAGATAAAAACTTTTTTTTCCAAACTTCATGTGACTTATATTCTCTGTCTTTCTCTTCGTACGTCGCTTTTCGAATTACTTAAAAATTTGGCTCTCACCAGCACTATGGCGATCCGAATTTCGGCGCATGGAAGGAGAGAAGGAGAGTTAAGAATATAGGCCAATGGAAAGAATATGATGGGCAAGGCAAGGAAAATAACGGAGTTAAAGAAAAAAAAAGAAATGAGGAATTAAAATTTTAACCATGTGGTTACATCTCTTTGCCGAAAAAGAATAAAAACTTACACATAACTATGGCAATAATGCGCTTAAGGCGATTTAACTACGCCCATGGTGTTCACAGAGGGACTTATGCAATTTCTCACTTTTTTGGTAGCTGAGATAATTATTCATATAATTATTTATTTCTAACAAAACTAACACTACACGTAATAAAAAAGAAAAAAAAAATGCTGGTTCGCTTATCTGTGGCGGGAATTATTGCGCGACAGAGTTAAATGTAGCTGCTTTCGTCTACGTCAGCCACCAGGGAACAATTTCCAACTGATTTATGGAATTTCGGCGACGGCGATCGTCTCTTCCTAATTCCTTTTTCGAACTCCCATTTTCGAGTAGGCGAGAGAGATGGAACGAGATGATAAAGCTGGGCTCAGCTGATTTAACTATTTGTGTCAAGGTGAATTAATGAGGGCAATAACAGGTGCTCTGCATTTTTCGTAATTCGGCAGTCGAAAAAATAAATAGATATTTTTTTTTGTTTTTTCGCTGCTAATTGCAGAAAGCCGAATGACTGTAATATCTCAATCTAATATGTTTTTTTTTTTGAGAATATTACTAAGCGCCATACCTGCAATAGACAGGTTGAGACAAAAGTGCCATTTAGTCTTTGGGTGACTAAAAATGGGTCTAGCAAAAATCTAACTTACCCCTGATTGGGTCTGGCATTTATTTGAATTTAGTTTTTTTCCAATTAATTGTTGCGGCCAACTGGCGGCTGGGAAATGGTTTGGCGATACGCGCACTTAGAGTTTTTTTTTCTTTTGTAATCACTGGTTTTAGAAATATACTTTCAGAAAAAATACTTTTTTTCTTAGAGGTTAAGCGCGATTATAAATAGGCGCACTTCTCACTTTCTATTAGTCAACCTTTTTCCACGGTGGACAGAATGTAAAAGAAAGATCTGAGCTCCGGTCGCCTTAGGGAAAGCTATTTACAGCGACAACAGGTCAGACGCCATTTCTAAATCTCAGATTAACATTTATCTATAATTTTTCCTCTTTCACTCGTTGCAAACGATATAACGCCTAGGTTGAGCCATAGATGGCTAGATCTACTTTACGATATTCAAAAAAAAAACTTGCTCTTCCAAAAATCTCCGGGCTTATAAGGAACCAAAATATACATGAAGAAAAAAAATATATAAAAATTGACATTATTTGATTTAAACAATAGTACGAATATTTCTAATCAAAGTAAGCAGAGTTCAAAAACTTTAATAGATTTTTATTGCCTACTTTTGGGCTTTTTATTTAAATTTATACACATTTTCCTTGCTTCAAGCGCTACTACAAATCCCCCCGCCAAAATCGGACTTTGGGGGTTTTTTTTTCTCTAAACCACCAAAGGGCGATTCGCGCTTGGAGCGAATATTTCGTTTATTGTTTGATGTCTTTCGCATGGTACTTTCCCACGAACTGCCCTTGCAGGTTCTCCAACTCAGAATAACTATTACCAAGCTTGCGTCTTATTCTAGCCTTGATAAAAGTAGGAGCTAGCTTAGCACTAAAACTCTTCCTTTGTTGGAAGTTCCTTCGAAAAACTGGCTGCTATAACGGATCTATTGACACGCTCGGAGGCGTTAGCTTGTGGTGCGTGAACCGCAGTGTACGAGTGGTGTATCGAATATTTTCGAAGTAATTCATTAAATATTTGTGATTTGAATTGAACACCATTGTCCGATACAGTCACTTCTGGTACCCCGAAGCAGTGAAACAACTCTTGTTCAAAAAACGGTAGAATGGCATCTGCGGTCAGTTTGCGAACAGGTTTTAATAAAGGAAACTTTGTGAAATGGTCGAGCACAATAAATATGCCAATATGACCAGCCTTGGAACGGGGATACGGTCCAAGATAATCACATATAATTTTTGAAAGAATCGCTGAGTCTCTCCACTTTTCCCATAGGAGGTCTAAGAACACGATTCGGATGTTTAGTCGCTTTACAGACTTCACATTTATTGATGTATTCTTTGACGTCCGAAATTAACTTTGGCCAATAGTAATATCGTCTTAATCTCTCTAGTGTTTTATTTATCCCACAATGCGAAGCTAAGGGATCATCGTGAGCCAATTTCAAGGCATGGGGAACTAATTCTTTGGGTAGCCATAATTTCCAAACCATGTCATCGGCAACTCTGTCTCCTGAGGCATGCTCGGACCTTCGATAAATAAAGAAACCGATAACTTTGACATCCGGAATTTGAGTCTGATTCTGCAAAACTTTAGACTTTAACAACTCATAGTCCTGGGATTTAAAATATGGAGACTGTATATCAATAAAGTTATTCACATCTAGAGCCGATAAATCCTCCGTGTGAGTACGGGATAAAGCATCTGGTACAATATTTTTACTGCCTTTTCTATGTTGTATGGAGAATGTATATCCTTGGAGCTTGAGAGCCCATCGAGCTAACCGACTACTGAGATCCGTTTGACTCATCAGCCATTTGAGGGATGCGTGGTCAGTAATGACAGTAAATGGATGGCTTTCGACGTAAGCTCGAAATTTGCGAATGCTTAAAATTGCAGCTAGGCATTCCTTCTCCGTAACTGAATAATTACGTTGGCATTTATTCAAGTTACGGGACATAAATGCTATGGGGACCTCGTCACCTGTATCATCAATTTGCACGAAAACACCACCCACGCCAGTGTGACTAGCATCACAATGTATGTAGAAGGGAGCCTCAAAATTAGGTGTGTGCAACACAGGGGCCTTACACATTTCAGTTTAAAGCGCTCTGGGAAGCTTGCTCTGCCGCTTCTGACCATTCAAACTTTTTTCAAGTTGTGGGCGTCAGTCAATGGAGAAACTATGGAAGCGTAATTTCGAATGAACTTATGGGTACCACCCAGTCATGCCGAGAAAGCGACGCAATTGTTTAAGCGAGCGAGGCGCTGGATTCTCGGTTATGGCAGTTATTTTATCAGCATTCATCCGAATAATAGCCTGACCAACAACATGACCAAGATAATTTACTTCCTTTAGGCAAAACTTGCTTTTTTCGACGTTTATTGTTAACCCGGCATCCTTTATTTTTCCAGCCAGTTCTTTTAACACGGCAAGATGACGGTCGAACGTATCAGACACAATAAGCAGATCATCTAAATATATAAACACTTCGTTCCTCAAGTAAGCGGGAATTATTCTGTCCATCAATTTGGACATCGTAGCAGGGGCGTTAGACAACCCAAATGGCATTACCGTATATTGGTAAAGGGGTCTACCTAGTACTACAAACGCTGTTTTGTCCTGAGAACTGGGATCTAAGGGAATTTGCCAATAAGCATATTTTCAAGTCAAGACTTGTAATATATTCGGCCTTGGGAAGACGACTAATAATTCCATCAATTAGAGGCTTCGGATAAGCATCCTTTCGGGTAACCTCGTTAACCTTTCTGCAATCAATACAGAGACGAATCTTTCCTGGTTTACAAACGAGCACCACTGGGGAAGACCAAGAACTTTCAGATTGTTCAATAACGCCAAGGGAAAGCATACGATCAATTTCTTCGAACATAAGTTTCTCTCTTGCAGGCGATACGGAATAGTGGCGTTGTTTAATAGGAATTGCGTTCCCTACATCTATGACATGAGACAGTAATGTAGTTTTTCCTAAGCCTTTTCCGCGAATGAAGGAAATAGTTTGATAATTTCTTTAAGACGTTGCTGTTGGTGCACAGTTAAATCTCGCAACGTATCCTCAACGCATGCAACACTTGGCTGCAAGGCTGGCCTTAACAAGCATGGAGGCAACAAATCAAACGTTGACCAAAAGTCTATGCCCAAGTAAAGCGGTTGAACGAGTGAAGGGCCTATATAAAAAGTAATTCGTTTAACTTTTCCACCATAACAAACTTCTGTGCGTAACTTGCCCAATATTTGTTGTGTTTTTCCATAGGCGGTTTTCAAACTTGAAGTAATCGGTTTATACGGTACATTCGTATTTAACAATTCCTCAGCGAAACTCCCACCAAAACATCCATTAATCCTATAACAGTTTTTCCCAACTCGGTTACGTCGGCGTAAGGCCTTGAATCGGTGCACAAGATCGCTGACACGAGAGCTTGTTTCTCCATCTTACATCGCTTAAGGAAATTTATTCGACGTAATCGTGCTCTTAATATCTTGCGACTTATAGTAGTTTTATTATTGGCAGGTAGATTCTGGGTTAAATGACAAGTCAGGTAAAGATTGATTAGAGGATTCTACTTCTCCCTCTAGTCGGTATTTGTTGCCTTGGATGCAACTGGTTTGCGTGTACCGGTCAATGGTACACGAGACAGGTAGTTTTTTCGCACATTGTTACAATTGGCACAAGTTGGCTTATACGTATTTGTCTGACCACAGCCATAGCAAAACACTTTGCGTTCTGCGACGCAATCTTGATACCGATGGCCAGATTTCCTGCAGTTCCAGCAGACAAGATTTATGGCTGATACATCATTGTCGATAGCGTCTACCGTATCGTGCTCTCTTCTATAGCGTTCAATGAGCGACGAGGCGCAGGGCGGGGTGCAAACACTCGAGCTTTAGAGATTGACTGAATAAAACCTTCTCGCTTTCGCACTAAATGCCTAAGTTGCGCAATAGAATTTATGGACTCATAGAGAAGCTCGTGCTGTATTTCTGGCAGCAAATTTGAGCGCAACGATTCCAGCAAGGAAGGATGCGATAGGGGTAGAGACAGTTTGTCGGTCAATATAATAATGGAATCATAAAAGTCATCGAAGGACTCACCCTCCTTTTGTTTACGACGATCGATGGCCGCACGTTTGTCAACTTCTGTTCGTTCATCTTTGAACTGAATACGTAAAGCGACACATAAATCAGACCAAACAATAATAGGGACACTCTTATGGTAGCGCCAAAACCAATCGTTCGCGCTGCCTTCAAATAGATAGCTTATATGACGAGCCAATAACTCAGTGTTTCCATCTAGTGTCTCGGCTGTTAACGCCTCAACACGATAGATGAACTCATCTATACCCATGCCCGATCGACCAGAAAATCGAAGTTTCCAGTTACTAATTATTTGGCTAAGTCGGTCTGGACGCAAATCTTCTAACATTGGAGAACTCCTAGTTCTAGACTCGTTTCGTAAAGAGTTAGCCGGTCTGGGCTGAGAATAATTGACAGTACTCATGTTCGGAGTTGGTTGCTGAGCTGTGGAGCTGCCTAATTGAGCTGTTAAAGCAGACAAAAGATTTTGGAATCCTGACTGTAAAGCTTGAGTCAGGGAGGCTGTTTGTCTTTCTGTGGCTGCCGCCATTGAATCAGAAATTGACTGCTGTATTTCGCTTACAGTGGGGGATACACGAGAGCCTGCATCTGGCTCTGCTGCCATAGGGGGCAGACTTTGCGGACGAGGATTCTTCGACATTGTGCTTTGGGACAAAATCTCTTCTGGAGGTCCTTGACTTCGGGTTCCAATCGGCATAGTAACTGTCGTCAGTTGCCTTGCGAGGGCGTCGACTACCAAACTTGGGTTAGACGGTGAAATTGTTGTTTTGCAAACAGGACAAATATTTTTCTTCCCTACTTTAGTATTATAGCACGCACGATGGAATGTGTGCTTGCAACTGGTAGCTACTCATTGTGTAGAAAACTCAATCGTTTTAAGGCAAATATAGCACTGTTCCTTATTAATCAAAGCAGCTGCTAAGTTTTCGCAACTACGATGTATTGAAATTTCTGACCTATGGTTGGAGATAAAAACTAACAATAAATAAAATTACTCAAGCGAAAAGAAACATTTTTTACAATAAAAATACAAAAACGATAAGCAGAACGAAAATTTAGAACAAAATTTCATAAAATATGTGTGGATGCCATGCAGTCGTTTTCATAAAAGGTAATCATTTGTATTAGCTTCATAACTGATCAACTAGTGAAAAGAAAGCATATAGGGATGAGGCAAAAATTTAATAATTAAGCGGCTAGTGCCAGTTGAACACCAAGCATACTTGACTCTAGCAGTAACTAATATCTTCTTTGCTTTCTCAACAATAGTTTATAGTTAGGCTCTAATCGCCCGTCCAATTTGGTCTTCTTAGTAACAATCCGTAGGAAATCCAGTACGCATAGCTGTGCGGCTCTCAATTTCTCCAGCTTGCTGAAGTGCTGCAGATCCGGCAGGATACATCTCCAAGAGGACGTGTGATTGGCTTGTTCTTCAGCATGGTATAACATGTTTATTGCCGAGCCCTTTTCTGTGCGTGGCCACTGCGATTCTTCTAGATACAAAAATGGTGGTCCATTGAACCACCTGGTCGAGCCGTGAATTTCGGGCGTTTTGGTCCATTTTGTGCCATCGTCTGCCACGTTTTGAGCTGATGGGACCCAGCGCCAGCTGTCCACATCTGATTCTTCTAAAATCTCTCCGATGCGAAGCGCTACGAATTGTTGGAACTTTCGAGCATCGGACTGGATCCAGTAGAGCACGTCCTTTGAATCCGTCCAAAATGTTCGTCTATGTATGCGTACCGACGTTTCATTTTGGATACATTTGGCCAGTCTCAGACCTAAGACTGCGGCCATTAGTTCCATACGAGGTATAGACACGGGCTTCAAGGGTGCTACTCTCGTTTTTGAGGCGGCTAAACTGCAATGTACTTGGCCATCATGTTCAGCCCGCAAATATACAACTGCTGCATAAGCATTAATACTGGCGTCCACGAATGTGTGCATCTGTACAGTCTGGGTTCGGCTCACCCACTTCATACACCGTGGAATACGGACGGTATTCAACTTTGAAACTAGATCTAGCCAGTGTCGCCAATCCACTTCGTCTTCTTTGGTAAGGTCGTCATCCCATCCGATGTTGGATCGCCATATGTTCTGAAGGATGATCTTGGCGCGTATATTAAAGAATCCTAGCAGCCCAAGCGGGTCGAAAATAGACATGACCACGCTTAGAACGCGTCTTTTAGTTGGGCGCTCCTTAGATGCTTTTGCAAGCAAGTTCGGCTTTACCACAAAGGTCAACAGATCTTGTCCAGGTAGCCACCACAGGCCCAGGACCTTTTCTTGCGCTTCATCCTGAGCGCTGATACGCTTGTCCAAGCCCTCACAGTCGTCTTCCAGCGCCTGCATAACTTGCTTTGAATTTGATGTCCAGTGGCGCATCTCGAAACCGCCACTAGCATGAATCCTTTTTACAGTCTCAGCTAACTGCATCATTTGGGATTCTGAATCTACCGACTGCAGCCAGTCGTCTACAAATGTGTTTTCGCAAATCGCCTTTACGGCATCCGGATGCTCCGCTACGAACCGCTCGGCATTGCGATTCTTGACGTAATTTGCTAGGGCTGGCGAACAGGATGCTCCGAACGTCATGACTTGCATAACGTACGTTTCGGGAGAGCGCGACGAATCTCCATCACGCCAGAGAAACTTCTGAGCCGCTTGGTCTTCTCGGCGCACCTTGACCTGATGAAACATTTCCCGTATGTCGCCGGATACGGCGATAGGGCGCTCTCTGAAGCGTATTAGCACGCCCATCAAAGATGCTAGTGTATCTGGACCTTTAAGCAAACAATCGTTCAGCGACGTGCCACTAACTTTGGCGGCTGCATCCCATACCAAGCGTGTCTTTAGCTTGTTCGGATTGGTGACTGTAAAGATAGGAAGAAACCACGACATCGTGTTAGCTACTAACTCACTATCCTTCAGCCGGCGGATATATCCTTTCTGTTTATAGTCGTGCATCGTGTTCATCATGAACTCCTTTAGTGGTGGGTCTTTGAACATCTTTGCCTCTAGACATTTAAGGCGCTTAACCGCCATCTGGTAAGAGTCTGGCATATGAATGCGATCAAACCGCCATAGCAAGCCAGTCTGCCAGCGCTTTTCGTCTTCCAGATAAGTTGTTGTTGCCTCCATTATCTGCATCGAGCGTTCGTCCTCTCTGGATCTCAGCGGATTTGAGGAGACGCTCACACCTAGTGACTCCAGGGCAAAATAGCTCTTCAGAGCCTCATCCATCCCACGTGTCGCACTGCACTGGCAAATATGTAGCAGACGAGGCGTGGTGCTTTCACCCACCATAGGGCGGCCATATACAGACCATCCTAGTCTGCTTCGCGCTGCTATGACGTCGTCGTTTTCACCTTCTCGTATCTCCAGGGGTGCAGTTATTTTGATGTTGTCCAAGCCGATAATAAGCTGAGCCTTTACGTTGTTATACGGCAGGATATTGAGATCCGGCTTACTCTTATATGATGTGACTAAGTAAGAGATCAAAAAGGCAAAAGACAACAGTTTGATCCACTTGATAGCCACAAGCTCAGTGAGGCTCCAGAAATCTCTCAGAAGGAAAAATAAAAAGTTAGGATGAAAGGGATAGCCGTTGCCTAGGTAACGACTTAATGAGAAAGTAGCGCTTACTCCATAGAGCAACGGAAGGGTATCATTGAATCAGTGTAGGAGTAAATGGGATGGCCGCAGCACATTTCTCCGCGTAAAACCAATAACCAAAAAACAATTACACAGTGATTAACATGGTTTAGAAAGTATAGATCTCGGAGTTATAACAGATTAAAGTTAAAACGCATCCAGTAAATCTAAACAAATCACATGTGTTACTTGCTATAATAAGTCTTGGCAGTTACGCCAATTTAAAGCTGTAGCTAATCCAAAAAGAACTTATTGCAAATAACAAGACAATGGGTAGCGACGAACACAATCGAACTAGCTGTGTATTGTCAGGTTTTGTTGACAAATGAGAAGAGTTATCAGACGGGGCCAGCCAGAATGGCTGCCTCATGCCCCTAAGTTGGGCGCCAAATATAATTATAACATATATTATATTGTAACATACAACGTATGTTAGCGAGCTGATGTCCGTGTAGCGTCTAGCGGAGCACGCGCTGGTTCCGGCACAGTGACGTCGGCTGGGGTGGGTTAACTAGGATAGGGCTAAGCGACCTACTTGCAGGCATTTATAATTATATAAAAATTCGCGTGCTATTTAGAAGTTAAGTTCGATTGCAAAAACCAAATTTAGGGGTTAGGAGAAATCGACAGAGTTAAAGAAATTGTACTAGATGGATACAGTAATTGTGGCTGTTGTTGTTGCTGTTACGCTGCGCTGGTGTCAATGCGACAGCTGTTGCCCACCCTACCATGATCACCGGGGCCGCTTGACCAGACAATTGGTCGGTGATCCCTAAAACAACACAAATTAAATTATCCTAACATTCCGACGATGCATGGCTCCAACATATCAAGGCAAATTTAGCTCATAATTATAATTTCATTACACATATTTATTTTGGTGGAGGATTGAGGGCTTAAATAGAAATTTAATTTAGGCATTATGGATTCTTAATAATAGGAAAAGAAAAAATTATAATATACATAGACAAAGAAATTCTTAATATTTTAGATTCTGAATTAAGGTAACAACATGATCAAGAAAATTTAATTTTGTTCGACAGAAATTCATTTAATCTATTAGAAATGCAAGGCTACTGAAGCAAAAGCATTATCATTCAATTGAACTAAGTTATTCTCTTAATATTTTCTCTTTAACACGATTCTTTAGCTCTTTAACGGGGCTTTAGATTATTCAATTTGATTTTATCTCTCTTTATCTCATAACTTGAGGTGCAAAAAAAATAAAATTAAGAGTTTTACTTCACTTACATGCATTCACTCCATCTCCGAAAGCGCTTCCATCGATGTAATGTGCGATGATTTGCTGAAAAAAAATTCACTTCGAATTGCGCACAAAAAAAAATTTAGAAAAAAAAAGAAGGCACTAGATAAAAACTTTTTTTTCCAAACTTCATGTGACTTGTATTCTCTGTCTTTCTCTTCGTACGTCGCTTTTCGAATTACTTAAAAATTTGGCTCTCACCAGCACTATGGCGATCCGAATTTCGGCGCATGGAAGGAGAGAAGGAGAGTTAAGAATATAGGCCAATGGAAAGAATATGATGGGCAAGGCAAGGAAAATAACGGAGTTAAAGAAAAAAAAAGAAATGAGGAATTAAAATTTTAACCATGTGGTTACATCTCTTTGCCGAAAAAGAATAAAAACTTACACATAACTATGGCAATAATGCGCTTAAGGCGATTTAACTACGCCCATGGTGTTCACAGAGGGACTTATGCAATTTCTCACTTTTTTGGTAGCTGAGATAATTATTCATATAATTATTTATTTCTAACAAAACTAACACTACACGTAATAAAAAAGAAAAAAAAATGCTGGTTCGCTTATCTGTGGCGGGAATTATTGCGCGACAGAGTTAAATGTAGCTGCTTTCGTCGACGTCAGCCACCAGGGAACGATTTCCAACTGATTTATGGAATTTCGGCGACGGCGATCGTCTCTTCCTAATTCCTTTTTCGAACTCCCATTTTCGAGTAGGCGAGAGAGATGGAACGAGATGATAAAGCTGGGCTCAGCTGATTTAACTATTTGTGTCAAGGTGAATTAATGAGGGCAATAACAGGTGCTCTGCATTTTTCGTAATTCGGCAGTCGAAAAAATAAATAGATATTTTTTTTTGTTTTTTCGCTGCTAATTGCAGAAAGCCGAATGACTGTAATATCTCAATCTAATATGTTTTTTTTTTGAGAATATTACTAAACGCCATACCTGCAATAGACAGGTTGAGACAAAAGTGCCATTTAGTCTTTGGGTGACTAAAAATGGGTCTAGCAAAAATCTAACTTACCCCTGATTGGGTCTGGCATTTATTTGAATTTAGTTTTTTTCTAATTAATTGTTGCGGCCAACTGGCGGCTGGGAAATGGTTTGGCGATACGCGCACTTAGAGTTTTTTTTTTCTTTTGCAATCACTGGTTTTAGAAATATACTTTCAGAAAAAATACTTTTTTTCTTAGAGGTTAATCGCGATTATAAATAGGCGCACTTCTCAATTTCTATTAGTCAACCTTTTTCCACGGTGGACAGAATGTAAAAGAAAGATCTGAGCTCCGGTCGCCTTAGGGAAAGCTATTTACAGCGACAACAGGTCAGACGCCATTTCTAAATCTCAGATTAACATTTATCTATAATTTTTCCTCTTTCACTCGTTGCAAACGATATAACGCCTAGGTTGAGCCATAGATGGCTAGATCTACTTTACGATATTCAAAAAAAAAACTTGCTCTTCCAAAAATCTCCGGGCTTATAAGGAACCAAAATATACATGAAGAAAAAAAATATATAAAAATTGACATTATTTGATTTAAACAATAGTACGAATATTTCTAATCAAAGTAAGCAGAGTTCAAAAACTTTAATAGATTTTTATTGCCTACTTTTGGGCTTTTTATTTAAATTTATACACATTTTCCTTGCTTCAAGCGCTACTACAGCCTCTACTCAATATCCACACCAATAATTAAGTCTTGGTGAAAAAAGACTAATCAAAATAGCAGCACAGAAAACTATACAATCGCAATAGCAATGATGATGATAGAATTCAAAGAAGACGTGCATGAATGTGTATGTGTACATGTATACAGCAATTTTTGGAATTTGCGCCTGCTGATGCACGTGTTTGCAGACCAAAACATATTTTCTTTCGTGTTTCTTAACCGATATTGATGAAATTTTCAGTAGTAGATCTTATTGTAGTATAAAATATTCGTTTTTCACAATGACAATTGCATTTAAATTGTGGCTTAATTAAATAGGTAAGACAAGTTGGTTTACTAACATGATTTATATCTTTTAGGTGGCAGCGGGGAGATGGCGACAGCTAAAAAATGAAAGATACTTGATACATATATACTACTCTAGAAGCTACATATTAAATTTGGTGACTCCAGCTCTTAAAATCGATATCGATTTTTAACGATTACTTGGAAACGGGGAAAGTTATCGAATATCGGCAACAAACTCGATCTGCGTATGGACTAGGAGGACCTACAGCTAAAATTTCTCTAGCTCTTATAGGTTCTGAGATCCTGGCGTTCATACATACGGACAGACGGAAGGTCGGACGGACGGACAGACAGACGGACATGGCTAAGTCGGCTCGGCTGTTGATGCTGATCAAGAATATATATAGTTTATTGGGTCGGAGATGCTTCCTTCTGCCTGTTACATACATTTCCACAAATACATTATACCCATTTTCCCATTTTCAATGGGTTCAGGATATAAAAATTAACACGCATTAATTTTTATAGTTTACCATTCGTTCTTGCAGGTTTGAGTTTATGTTTTTAGCCTCACTAGCGGTAGCACACGCTCGGATCACCGATTACTCACTCTCAAATTACATTCCTGTTTTGGATGGAAATGTATTAGTATGGGAACAAAGGGATTTTATTAGTCCCTCAAGCAATTTAACAGACCTAACCAATTTGGTAGATGAAACAGAGAAGTTGTCCGCTATGTTTCTCCAGTCGCATATGCGAAAACTAGACATTGATGTCGATCACGTTAGAAGCCTATTGTCCGTTGTTAGTGCATCATAGGATGGCAGGAAGTTTAAACTTCTAGGGCACTGCACTAAAGGGTTGTAGGCACACCAGACGGGTCCAATTTCGAAAAGATTAGAATGTCCGAGTAAAGACTAATTGAATAAAACAATAGACAGGTAACAATAAACTCCGAAATGCAGAATCAAATCAACCAATTGACCAAAACAGTAAATGAAATCATAAAAGCGAAAAAGTCCGAATTAGTGGACACGCCACATTTATATTAGGCATTATTGGCAAGAAATAGGATGATCATAACAGAAGTGCAAAATCTAATACTCACGATCACGGTCGCTAAATTAGGCAGAGTAAACCCCACTAAAATGGTGGGTGACCGTAATGACTTGAAATCAATACTTAATGAACATCCCTCAGAAGTCCCAATTATTAGGCTTATGGAAGCCTTCACTAAAAAAGTCCTTCAGTTTGAAAACAGCTGCAAGACAAAATCATTGCTGAGTGCAACGGCGACATCTTGGCGGTCAAGGAGTGCACCATGCGCGATCTGCAAAACAGCAGAGGGTGAAACCTGCGCTCGAGCACTACACGCTGGTACGACAGCTTACTGCCGTTCTCAACCCAGCGATCTGAGACCCATCACTCAAGTGGGCGACGGCATGATAATTATAAACGAAAGCCCAGCGAAAAGCAGCGCTGACGACGGTCCAGATATCGAAATCAATGGCATCTATCTCGTCACATTTGAGCATTTCGCCGTGGTCAACGGCACCAATTTCATCAACCAACGTGAAATGTTAGGGAAAGGCCAGTTGTAGCGGGATCCCCATTGCTCAATATCATGAGTCATGACCCAATGCTCAGCATACGACAGCTCCACAGGATGTATAGCCAAAATTTAGAAATCATCTAGGACTTCAAAGAAGAGCTGGAGTTGAGCGGGTCACACGCAAACTGGCCGTGGGTATCGTTTTAAGCACCGCCTGCAGTTGTTTTATCCTCATCTACCATCTCCTTAAGCGGCGACAAGCTTCGAAGAAATCACAAGAAGCCATCAGCAAATATAACGTAACCGGGGACGTTCACGCACTTAGTGGGGGGATTGTTAAGAAATAACCCTCGCTTACTAGGCCCCTTATATTTATAGCTAACCTCGCTTGGGCATTCTGCTGACAAATCAGTGCAATGCCCAGCTACAAAGTAGTCGCTGGCAACATGATACTTGCCTATGCCGCAAGTTGAATTGTTTATCAGTTGTGCTGAGTCGGCATTGCCTATGACTTTGGCAGCTTACACTTCTGGTTTTGGCTTAAGCTTTCAGATCCAACAATATTCAGTTTTGTATGAACACTCAATTGTAAAACAATAAAGTAATACTTGCACCGGCAGTTGGCCGTAAAATCATTTTGTTATTATTTGACAAATTATTACTGAGCCTAAGGCCAGTAATAAGAAAGCGAAGTCATGCTTCCCACCCTAATCGTCCTAAGAAGACATTTACATTCAATCATAACCCAATCTGGCCAGCAACCTGCCCAGAAGACTTATTTGGATTAAACTCGTTGTGGCCAGCAACCTGCCCAGAAGAGTTAATTGGATTCAAATATACTTAATTTACATACATATTTACATACATACGTGTGTCTTTACATATTATTTTCTTTCCGGAAGTGTGTAGAAACCATGAAGTGCAACCAACTGTTACTGTAAATATTTATTATACTTACATGTTTTTATTAATTTATAAGGCTGCTTACGGTAATTAGTAGATCGTCCAAATATTATCATTTATCATAAGAATGGTGTTGTATATATGTGGACCTAGTAATAAATTAGGTAGGAGAGTTGGAAAGTGAGTATTTTCCAACACTCTTACCTCAAAAATGCTCAGAAGAAACAGTAATCGAGTTATAGCCTCTGCCCACTGAACACATTTCTGAAAATGTCACATTTTTGCAAGATGTGTAAAATGCGGCCTGTACGTTTCCCTATAAGAAAACACATTTCACACATTTTTAAAAATGTCACATTTTTTAAAAATGTGTAAATTCGCCCCGAACTTTTCGTGTATTTTGCGATGATTAATCGAGATTTCTATCGATGTTGTGAAAAATGTAAACATAAACCAGCTGATATTGCAACGAAGGCAAGCGGTAACTTTAAATTATAATTTTAAATTTTAATAATCCCACCGTTTTTAACATTTAAAGTTGGCCAAATCTCGCAAAGAGTCAATTAAACAGAGCCCCTACTTCGGGGCCGTATTATTTGACTTTTGGAAGGAAATCTGTGCGTCGCTTATGTAAATTAAAGCAACTCGATCAGCTGTTTATTTAAAGAAACAGTACTTTTGCCACTCACATGTTACCGAAAACCGGTGGAACACCAATATGTAAAACTTGAAAATGTGACATTTTTAAGCCCAGTGGAGAAAGGCTATTAGTCTACAGTTTGCGATTGTCATCGTACTACAGACTTTGGCGTGTTGCCGATTTTCTATTGTCGATTTGCGATTTTTGCGACTTTTACCGATTTATTAATGATTTTTGGAAAAATAAACTAATTTAGCCGGTTCGGAGCTGTTGATAATAAATAGCCGGCAGACATTATCGATCAAAATAATTTTGATAATGTTACTAATTTACCGTATTTGGGCGAATGCCATTCGCACAGCTGGGGTTGTGAAATAGAATCCCCTCCACCAATTTGAATTCAAACGAGAAAGAAGGGCTATCTTCGGCACGCCGAAGATTTAATACCCTTGCAGACCCAACCTTTTCATACAGCTCATAGTGCTTTGCCCATATTTAAGAAGCACAGGGAAAATAGTTAATGCCGAGTATGGCTAAGATATCTTGAAAAACAAATAATTTTTCCATACAGCAACTTACTTTTTGACCGATCGTTCCTATGGCAGCTATATGATATAGTAGTCCGATGCAAATAAGATTTTGCATAAATAGAGGGAGCATAGTAAAACTAATAAATGCCGAGTTTGATCAAGATATCTCACAAAACAAAAGAAATTTACATACAACAACTTAATTTTCGATCGATCGTATGGCAGCTATATGATATAGTGGTCCGATCCACCTGGTCTCGACGTATGTACTGCGTGCAACAGAAAGAGGGACTTCTGCAAAGTTTCATAAAGATAGCTTTAAAACTGAGAGACTAGAAACAGACAGACGGACAGACGGACATGGCTATATCGACTCGGCTCTTGATACTGATCGTGAATATATATACTTTATGGGTCGGAGATGTATCCTTTTTTATGCGTTACACATTTCACGACAAAATTATATATTATATATTATGCAAGGGTATACAAAAATAAGAAATTCTAGTCGGACGCTCCCGATTAGGGGATACTCCGAACCCTCTTCTACCAAAACCAAATGCAGCTAGCGCTACGCGCTCGTTTGCTTTAGCAGTAATTATAATAAATTTAATTTAATTTACTCAACAGCCACACCAACAATTGAGTTTTAATAAAAAAAATGCACAATAAGCAATACAATCGCAATTGCAATGCTGTTAATAGAATTCAATTAATACGCGATTAAATTTGTGTGTACATGTATACAGAAAAACTCGTGGCCAGCCAAAACACATTTTCTTAAATATTTTTTGTGTTTCCTAACCGATCTTGATGAAATTTTCAACAGCAGATTGTGATATAGAGGATTTGTATATTCTCAAATGTAAATTGCATTAAAATTGTGGCACAAATTGGTTTATTTACTTGAATTATAGCAATCTGTGGGTAGCAGGGAGTTGGCGATAGCTATAAAATGAAGGTACGTTATATATATATACTATTCTAGAAGTGACATGCCAAATAACTGTAGCCCTTAACTCCCCATATATTATTCAAAACGAGAAAGAAGTGCTATCTTCGGCACACCGAAGATTTAATACCCTTGCAGACCCAACCTTTTCAAAATGCTCATAGTGCTTTGCCCGTATCTAAGAAGCACAGGGAAAATAGTTAATGCTGAGTATGCCGAGCTTAGTCATCTTGAAAAACAAAAAAAATTCCATACAACAGCATAATTTTCGACCGATCGTTCCTATGGCAGCTATATGATATAGTTGTCCGATCTTAATAGGATTTTGCATAAATATGGGGAGCGTAGTAAAACTAATAAACACCGAGTTTGGTCAAGATATCTTGAAACACATAAAAATTTTCCATACAAAAACTTAATTTTCGACCGATCGTTCCTATGGCAGCTATATGATATAGTTGCCCGATCTTAATAGAATTTTGCATATATATGGGGAGCTTAGTAAAACTAATAAGTACTGAGTTTGGTCAAGATATCTTGAAAAACATAAAAATTTTCCATACAAAAACTTAATTTTCGACCGATCGTTCCTATGGCAGCTATATGATATAGTTGCCCGATCTTAATAGACTTTTGCATATATATGGGGAGCTTAGTAAAACTAATAAGTACCGAGTTTGGTCAAGATATCTTGAAAAACATAAAAATTTTCCATATAAAAACTTAATTTTCGACCGATCGTTCCTATGGCAGCTATATGATATAGTAGCCCGATGTGAATAAGATTTTGCATAAGTGGAGGGAGCATAGTAAAACTAATAAATGCCGAGCTGAGTCAAGATATCTTGAAAAACAAAAAAAATTCCATACAACAGCATAATTTTCGACCGATCGTTCCTATGGCAGCTATATGATATAGTTGTCCGATCTTAATAGGATATCGCATATATATGGGGAGCGTAGTAAAACTAATAAATACCGAGTTTGGTCAAGATATCTTGAAAAACATAAAAATTTTCCATACAAAAACTTAATTTTCGACCGATCGTTCCTATGGCAGCTATATGATATAGTTGTCCGATCTTAATAGGATTTTGCATATATACGGGGAACGTAGTAAAACTAATAATTACCAAGTTTAGTAAAGATAACTTTATAAACAAAAATGTTTTTCATACAAGAACCTACTTTTCGACCGATCGTTCCTATGGCAGCTATATGATATAGTGGTCCGATCCAGCTGGTTTTGACATATGAACTGCGTGCAACAGAAAGAGGGACTTCTGCAAAGTTTCATAAAGATAGCTTTAAAACTGAGAGACTAGTTCGCATAGAAACAGACAGACGGACATGGCTATATCAACTCGGCTGTTGATACTGATCAAGAATATATATACTTTATGGGGTCGGAGATGTCTCCTTCTATGCGTTACACATTTCACGACAAAATTATAATACCCTCTGCAAGGGTATAAAATTGATTTTGATACCTATTTGTATCGATTGTTTGGAAATGAGGAAAGTTATCGATTATCATAAACATACTCGTACTGCGCGGGCATTAGGAGGACCTACATTCCAAATTACAAGTCTCTAGCTCTTATAGGTCCTGAGATCCTTGCATTCATACATACGGATAGTCGTACAGACGGACATGGCTAGATCGACTCGGCTATTGATGCCGGTCAAAAAAATTTATTCTTTTTGTCCTGACAGGCTGACTAATTGGTGATCAACGCACAGCCCAAATCGTAAGAGATAGGAAGCTGAAATGTTCACTGTGGTTACCTTATGTGATGAAGGTGCAGTTTCGTCAAATTCATTTGAGGGGTGTTTCACAATTTTCGAAAAATGTATCCTTGGTGGATATGGGGGCCAAAGATGTATATAAAAAATTATTTGATACGTGTTTCACATTTTTTCGCAGAATCAAAAAACAGTGTTGGTAAAAAGTAAAAATCATTAGATTTTTTTGGTGAAGTTTTAAGTTTTGACCGATTTGCTTCAAACTTTCGAAAATTTCGCTCAGAACAGGGGGTAATTAGCGAAAAATAGTTGTATGAAACTTTTTTGTTTACCATCCGATCGGAAAATGGAAAATCCATCCCTTCTTGGTGAACATGGGGGTCAAAGATTTGGTGGGTGACGTTTCGTGACGTGCTTCACACTTCTTTGGTAGATGTTTAATGTTTGACCAAAGACCATTCGAATCGACAAGTTAATTCTCCAGTTAGGCAACAGGAGCAAGTGGCTGATACTTCCCGTCGATCGAGACGTAGACAAGACCGACTTTATAGGGCAAACCAACAGAGCCAAAATACTGATGACCACTAGAGACGCAAAAGGAACCCAGTTTATAGGACAGACGAAAAACGACGAGACAATATTCGACGAGCTCGCCAAAACAAAGAGCGACGACTTTTAGAAAGTGCTAGTGATAGAAATCAAAGGTCACAGGTTAGAGAAAATCCATTTCGTAGAATAATGGAATACAAGTGCAAGGCGAATTAGTCGATTGGAGGTTTTTTTTTCAATTTTCATTCGTAATGTACAATAGTAGGCCAGGTAGTGATCCAACTTCTGCAGTGGCTTAATACAGCATTCCATGTTTTCCCTACCAGTTAATATAGTTCCGATATGAGGGCTCAATGTAATGATTTAGTAAATACTTTGCATTCAAGGATAATAGACCATAAACTTATAATATAATTATTGCTTAAATACCTATGGTAGGCTCCGATATTTTTTCACAGTTGGACTGTCGCTTAAAACAAACTTTTAAAAATATTTTTCCATTCGGTGGCATTTCTGTCATAGTCTTCGGGGATACACCTGGCCCTGATAGTTAACCTGGAGAGCAGGGCCAGGGTGGTCAGCGCAATACCGAGGCTGATCAACGCAAGCACTGATCTCGGTGTCTTCCAGAGATAGATGAGTGAAAGTATACACCTCAACACCGAAATCTGCACTGGACGGGATGTTGATTCGCGCAGCAGCAGCCGAGGCCACCTCCCCACCAGTTGCCAGGCGGCTGGACAATGCTGGCAACAGGCTGCCCGCAGACATAGACAACCTGCTCAGGATCAAAAGGCGGAGCAGACACAGATTCCAGACGACACAGCATCCGTGGGACAAGGCGGAGTGGCGAAGAGCGGAGCGGCAACTCAAGGAGGCCCTTCGCAGACACAAAGACGCATCCTTCTCTAGAAGGTTGGAGAGCATGGACTATACCCATGACTCAGGATACTCGCTCTGGCGGGCAACTAAAAACCTGAAGCGCCAACCCTGGAGAACCGTTCCCCTTCTTCGCCACAATGGTAAATACTGCCTTACAGACGAAGAGCAAGCTGATACCTTCGAGAGCCACCTGGAGGAACGGTTTACTCCCTTCAATCTGGCCTCCTCAGAAGAGCTCGACGAAACAATCCGAGCGTTGGAGACACCGCTACAGATGTCACCACCTATCGGCCCCATCCGGGTGGAGGAGGTGATCAACGTCGTCAAAGTCCTTCTCAGGGCTAAAGCACCGGGCCATGATGGAATATGCCACACCACTCTGAAGGCCCTACCAATGCGCGCTCCTTTTTATAACGTTGATCTTCAACGCCATATTAAGGACGCAACACTTCCCTGCCCAGTGGAAGTTAGCGAGGATCCATATGATCCATAAGTCGGGCAAGCCGGAGTATGACCCTGAGTCATATCGACCGATCAGTCTCCTGCCTTCCTTGTCAAAGGTCTGGGAAAGACTGATTGTCGCCCGACTTTCAAGGCTTATGGATCACATGGCCATCCTTCCTGATCACGAATTTTGCTTCACAGAGTTATTAACCATGTTCTTAAGGCTTACGACGACAAAGACTACTGCTATGGAGTCTTTGTAGACATTAAGCAGGCCTTCGACCGAGTATGGATTGATGGATTGCTCCAGAAAATCAAGATGAGTCTTCCCGCCCCCTTCTTTCTACTTCTGCGCTCTTATCTGATGGAGCGAAAGTTCGAAGTCTCCTGCCCGCAAAATGAAGGCGGGTGTCCCCCAAGGCAGCGTACAGGGCCCCTTTCTCTACTACTTGTACACGCCAGACATCCCCACTCCGGATGAACTACACGAGTTTGCCACCCCTGGCAAATACTTGATGGCCACTTTTACCGATGACGTGGCAATAATTTACTCAGCCCACTGCGAGTACGAAGCCACTGACGGTGCCCAGGAATACATCCACTTGCTTGAGAGCTGGACACGCAGATGGAACATCAAGCTCAATGCCTCGAAGTGCCAGGCGGTCAACTACACACTGAGGCGTGGCAAGGCTCCAGCAGTCTGGATAGACGGTAGCCCCCTCCACCCTGGCAGAAGCGCCAAGTATCTTGGAATTGTACTGGATAAGAGGCTTAGTTTTCGGGAGCACATCGACGGCCTTCTTAAGCAGTGCCGCTTTAAGATGGCCAAGGCCAACTGGCTACTAAACCCCAACAGCCCATTGCCACTTCGCTGCAAACGGGCAGTTTACAACGTCGTGGTGGCACCAACTTGTAGATACTGTATTCAGGTTTGGGGCATTGCATCTCGGACAAATCGAAGACGGATTCAGACACTCCAAAACTTGGCCTTGCGCCGAATTACGGGTGCTGACTGGTACGTCAGAAATACTACCTTGCACAGAGACCTCAAAATGGAGACCATAGACAGCCAAGTCGGAGCATTCGCAAGAGACCTCGCTGGGAGGTGTGTAATCAGGAGTCTCAAGAGAAGATCGTTCAAGGACCTCCTCCAACCACGACATAGGAGACGCCCCAGAGTCCCCCGACTACCTACGTAACGATGCAGCCTTACTCAAAAAGCCGCCTTTGACGTTTGTCCACGATAAAGCCTGAGGACCCAACCAGGCTTGGCGTAATATCACCTAAGCCAACTGTGTTGTAATAAAAATGTATGCTATTTTTGATTCAATACAATAAACAAACAAAAAAAAAAAAAAAAAAAAAGTCTTCGGGGAACTTCGACCGTTTCCAACTCTAATGAAGCCAAATGTGCTGTGGGACCTTTTCAAACTAACGGAAATAGTAGGTGTTTGCTTCTGCTTTAAATAATATGGCATCAGGGAACATGACAGCCAATGATATTAGCCTCGATCGATCTCTCATTTGTCAGCAACCGAATTTGAGGCTACTGTTGTATGCGCGAGTGTGCAAATCGAGAGTGCACTGTACCCAGTGTATACCAAATATATTGAACAGCAACACTTCGTAGCTGAATATACATAACACAAACAACGACACTTTATCGCTACGTAAACACCACGCAAATACCCAGCACATTTCAAGTGCAATGTAATATGATACCATTTGTAGGTAGCGGCCACAATTAAAGCCGCGTCAGTATTCGCGCGCATTGACCGCTCATAATATATATGTGCATAACTCTCTCTCTCTCTCTCTCCCTCTAAAACACATTAACTTTTCATGTTATATATAAGCATATATACTCTGCCGAAGCAACGACGCAGCTTTGGGCTAAGTTGACATTCAAGAACTATGTGAATAATTAATTGAATAAATGCCAACAATTGAACCAGACGTGTTGTTTTTTTTTAGACCTACTTGGCTAGCTGAGCAACGATGGAATCTTCAACATAATGCATGGCGACCGTGACCGAGTCAACCAAGAACCACCGAAATCAACATTTAATGGAAATAATTACTGAGTGAGTAGAGTGCGTGTGATATGGGAAAGCTTGGAGATGTTAAGTCAAAAGTAAATAAGAGAATAGCACATTTGAAGTGGCTATTATTCTCAAGTACACCGCCACACCAGCGTGGTCAACGGCTCAAAAACTTCAAGCCGAACTTGACTTTTAAAAAACACCAATTAAAACCACAGTTCCCAACACCGCATCTCACTCAAGTCACATTAAAATCATAGAAGAACAAATAAAAACCTTACCCCTATCCCCAAAGAAGCTACCAACTCTGAGCAAAAGATGCCCGAAGGACAGCGAGGGACCAGCATATTCACCGTTTTGTGAATATTCGTGCCAACATTGCGCACCACCGGAGAGCACCGGAAACTGAGAAACAACAAGTGCGCGAGGTATACCGCAGCTTGCGCCAACGAAGAAGCATCAGCGTGCCACATCCGGCGACGCCCAGCAGATGCATCATCGAGGGTCAATGAAGACACCTACTGCATAAAATTACACCTAACTAATTACAATTTGAAAATTTAAGACAAAATTTGTAAATTTATATAAGTAAAACCAAAATTGTAAAATTGAGCGGAACCATTTCTGCCCGATTAGCAGTATAGTCTGTAAACCTACAGACGTACAGACGGATGGATGGACGGAAGGACCGACGGACGAACGGACAGCATGGCTAGAACGACTCGGCTATTGATGCTGATCGTGAATATACTTTATGGGGCCAGAGATGCTTCCTTCTGCCTGTTACATACATTTGCACAAAAACATTATACCCTTTATACCCATTTTTTTCAATGGGCTCACGGTATAATAAGCACGCTATTAATCATCATTGTAATATTATTGTCAGCTAGTTTATTTTTCAAAATATACAAGCAACATAATAGATGTCTTAAAAAGAAATATTTGAGCAAAGCAAATGACCTGGACAAAATCAAAAAAGTTTTTTTAGGCAATAATGATTAATAGCGATGCACTTTAATAAATTTGTTTGTATATATATTTACATGTTGTGTATAATGAAAGCAGATATTCACACAATAAAATTGTTTCAAAAGATATTAAAGAAAGAACCAAAATTTCAAGAAGAATAAAGAATAGTAAAAAAAAAAAAGAAAAACAGTAGATATGAATATATTAAGTACTAAACGTTAGTATGGAATGACAACAGATCCCCTCCAAATTAAATGAAATTCAAACAAATTTTTGCAAATCTTATAAGTGTTTAAGCCCGAATAGGGAAATAAAAGCAACAACACTAAATAAATAGCGCCAATATATTGGTAGAAAGCTTAAATGAAGCACGTCTACTAATATACGACCATAGAGACAAATTAAAAAGTAACTATTGGTCTCAAGTGTGTATTCTGTTAAACAAAACCAGAGAGAACTTGTCTTAAATCAAGCTTAAACATAATTTGGATATAACTAAAAACGTTCTAAATACAGAAGCAACATTAGAGCTCAATGAATTGGAATTAGAAAAGGAAGAAACACTTGAAAGTAATTCAGAAACAGAAGAGACTGAATTACAAGAAAGTGAAATAAAGAACCTGATAATCCAGCATTTATTACACTAGCCGAATTGTCAGAAAATTCCGATTCAGATACCAATCCAAGTGTACTTGAACACAAAGCAACTACAATGGCTCAGAATACAATTTAATTTATTAAAACAGCCTCGTCCATATTTTCGGAGTACGACGCCAAAGCGGAAAATTTGCAGAGCTTCATAGACGCCATAAATCTATTAGATTCACTTAACGGCGATCATGAAGTGACAGCAATTAATCTAATAAAGACAAAACTAAAAGACCATGCACGAAACTTGATAAGCGATGAAAAAACAATCGTCGAAATCATCGCAAAATTATTAAGAACGGTAAAAGGAAAATCAGTTAAAGTACTCTCAGCTAAACTCCTAAACCTACAGCAAAAGAACAAAACTGCCAACACTTATACTCAAGAGGTTGAGCAACTGACAAAAGTTCTAGCTGGTGCTTATATTAATGATGGATAAAATTTAGATTTAGCCACCAAATATAGCACAACACAAGCAGTAAGGGCCATGTCTAACAACTGGGCTATAGATAAGGTAAAACCACTAACCAAATAACATATAGACTGGTCAAACCGTATATTTGGTGGTGACAATCGTTTTTTTTGCGGCTGGTCCAAAATCGCCTTCGTTTTTGTTCGGGTTCGACACATGCCCGCATGCTCTCACAGCAAGAGAGTAAGAATACATGTGTCGTGGAACGGCAACGCTGTCTTTTTACTCGCTCACTCTACAGGAAACTGCTTTGGCTTACTCTCATCCATATGATTTGTGCTATAGAACGGCATCGCTGTTTTTTATCTTGCTCCCACTACAGGAACCTGCTTTGGCTTACTCTCAGTGCTCTTTCAATTTGTCTATGTACCGTTTAAATGTTTGTGTGTGTATGTGTCTGCACAAGCGAAAATGCCCACAAATTCAATTTTTGTCAAAAGTCGGTGGCATATCTTCCCTTTTGAGGGGACGAGTAATATGAAATAATGAAAGGGTTTGCCCCGTCGATGCGAAATTCTTTCATTTTAGCTCGTTCTTCTTCGAAAGGGTACCTAAGCGTTGGCATGTGTGCATTTACAAGTTTTTGGACTTGCTATTCACGCATACTTGCGTATTTTGTAGATGAATAGAAGCATTTATGCACATGTGTGCCTGTTGGTCCCTGCCTGCCTGTCCGATGCAAATTTTACAATATTTTGTGATTTCTGAATTTCGAGCTCTACACACAAACACAGAGACACAAATGTGTGTAAATGGGCAGATCATGGGCGCAAAATTTAAAAATATTATTATTGGCAGGCGTTTGACGCACGCCCTTCTTTTTTATGATTTAGCCTGAAGCAGCCCGTTGGGCCGAAAAGGTAAGTTTTGGCAAGCACCTGCACTTGCATATGTACATACACACACACACAGACACAAATGTGTGTGAATGGGCAGATCATGGGCGCAAAAGAAAATATTATTTTTGGCCCGCGGTTGACGCGCACCCTTCTTTTTATGATTTTGGGTTTGAATCGATGAATGAACGTTGACCCCTCATTACCTGCAGATCCAATTCATATATGAAAAAGCTAAATATTTAAAGACAATAAAATTATGAATACTATAAATATATAATTGCTCCTATTTTGTATGTGGTATATTTGAATATTTTAAAGATTTTATTTTTTACATAATTTTCCTAAAACTAGTTAAGTGATTAGTCACTTGACCTACATATGCAGGTACAGGTGCTTGGCAAAATTTTACCCTTTCCACCCAACGGGCTGCTGCAGGGGTCAACGTTCATTCATCGATACAAACCCAAAATCATAAAAAGAAGGGTGCGCGACAACCGCGGGCCAAAAATGATATTTTCTTTTGCGCCCATGATCGCCCATTCACACACATTTGTCTGTGTGTGTGTGTGCGCAAGCCCGAAATTCAGAAATCCAAAAATATTGCCAAATTTGCATCGGACAGGCAGGCAGGGACCAACAGGCACACATGTGCATAAATGCTTCTATTCATCTACAAAATACGCAAGTATGCGTGAATAGCAAGTCCAAAAACTTGTAAATGCACACATGCCAACGCTTAGGTACCCTTTCGAAGAAGAACGAGCTAAAATGAAAGAATTTCGCATCGACGGGGCAAACCCTTTCATTATTTCATATTACTCGTCCCCTCAAAAGGGAAGATATGCCACCGACTTTTGACAAAAATTGAATTTGTGGGCATTTTCGCTTGTGCAGACACATACACACACAAACATTTAAACGGTACATAGACAAATTGAAAGAGCACTGAGAGTAAGCCAAAGCAGGTTCCTGTAGTGGGAGCAAGATAAAAAACAGCGATGCCGTTCTATAGCACAAATCATATGGATGAGAGTAAGCCAAAGCAGTTTCCTGTAGAGTGAGCGAGTAAAAAGACAGCGTTGCCGTTCCACGACACATGTATTCTTACTCTCTTGCTGTGAGAGCATGCGGGCATGTGTCGAACCCGAACAAAAACGAAGGCGATTTTGGACCAGCCGAAAAAAAAACGATTGTCACCACCAAATATACGGTTTGACCAGTCTATATGTTATTTGGTTAGTTGTAAATCTTAGCATGCATGCAGGCACATTCAATAACTTGAATGATACCATATCCAAATTTATCAATAGTTGCACAGAAGCGACCGTACAAACTAATACTGTCCTTTATTACCAAAATTACTCTCCTCGTGGTGGAAACCGCTGCAGAGGTAATTACAGATTCAATCCTCGAGGCGGCTCATATAGAGGCGGCTCAAACAGAGGACACAGATAACAAAACCAGATCCTAGTTACACAAAACCAACAAACCCCCTTGAGCTACCAACAATAAACATATTGCATATAAATCTAAGTCTCAGTAGTCGCATTAAAATACAAAGTGGAAAACATAATATACCATTAACTCTGCTAGTAGATACAGGAGCAAATGTCTCAATTTTAAAGAATAATAAAATAGATTCAAATATCAATCAAGAGTATAAAACAAATATAACAGGAATTGGACAGGGAACAATACAGTCAATTGGACAAGCTACAATTGATTTACTTTTCTATTACTTCGTAGTCCAAATAGTCAAAAATGAATTCCCCATTCCATGCGATGGAATTCTTGGATTGACTTCATCAGAAAATGTAATTGTATAATAGATTACTAACATGATGAATTCATCATGCAACCACAATCTCTAAATTATCAAATACATGTACCACTATTACATAAAGATATTGATAAATCAATATTATTAACAGCTAGATCAGAAGTAATGAGGAAAATTACACTTCTGACCAATGAAAATACTGTATTGATACCAAACCCTGGGGTATTATTAGCTAACAGAATAGTAGCAAGTCATATCGCAATAGTTCGTTTGTTAAATACAACAAATAAGAATATAAAAATGCAAAGTCCACAAGTTAAATTTGAATCAATAAAAGATTATGAAATTAAAACACAAATTGCAAACAACTACAATAGAAATAATGAAGTCCCGAAAAAATTAAAATTCCCTGAACAATTTAAAAATCAGCTTACTGATCAATGTACTAAATACAGTGACATATTTGGTTTAGGGACAGAAGCAAGTTCAAGTTATAATTCTTAACTTAAATAAACAAAAAGTAAGACTATCAGACAAAACCCCAGTTTACATCAAAAATTATAGATACGCAAAGACAGAAAAGCAGAACTAAACAGACAGGTCGAAAAATTAATAAAAAATTGTATTGTTGAACCATCTATCATCTATCAAGTAATCTCTCCCAAACTCAAAGGAGAAAAAATGGCGTTTTGAAGTTGCTTATCGCCAAATAAATAAAAAACTTTTAGCAGACAAATACCCACTGCCAAGAATCTTGATCTTATGTCTGGATTCCACCAAATAGAACTAAATGAGAAATCTAGAAATATAACATCATTTTCCATGAGCTCCGGCTCTTATCGCTTCACGCGATTACCCTACGGCTTAAAAGTAGCCCCAAATTCGTTCATGCGAATAATGACACTCGACCTAGTAGTCATTGGCTGTTCTGAACAGCACATTTTTAAAAATTTGTAAAATATTTTTGAACTGTGTAGAAAAAACAATTTAAAATTAAATTCAGCGAAATGTTCATTCTTTATGCATGAGGTTACATTCTTTTTTTGTTTTGTTTATTTTTGTATTATATCGCGAATCCCGATGTGTACTGCATCCCACCTCCCGCCCAACCGTCCGGGGGGCGCACTCCTACGATACGAGTTGCAAAGTTAAAAACAAACTCTAACTACAAGTATATGCATTAATACAATTAAAAAAAAAAATTAGACTATCTACTAGCTAAATAGTTTAGAATAGAAGACTTTATACGAGGAAGAGAAGACTCCGAGCAGAATACTCTGGAATGCTTGTTATAGTCATCACAGAGAACCCTGAACGGTTCTTGCAAGGCATAATTAGTTGAGCAAAATTGAAGCGATAAGGGTGTAAAATTACGTGTTAGTCTAGTAGGGATAGAGAAATTTAATTGGCTAGTCAACACAGAAGAGTCAAATTCACCAGTAATTAATTTATGGATAAATATTACACCCAGCATGGTTAATCATCAGAAATCTGCTGGAGTGTGACGGTAACCGCACACGAGGATCCAAATCAAAACCACGAAAGGCAAACAACAAGAATTGCTTCTGAACGGATTCAATTCTGTCTTGATGGATAGAGTACTGTGGTGACCAGATATATGAGGCTTTCTCGATTATAGGTCGTACCAAAGATATATAAAGGGTTTTTGTCGTGTACGGATCGTCAAACTCCTTCGACCATCGCTTGATGGAACTCATAACAATTACGGCCTTATTGAGATTACCAATAGCATGAGAGTCGAATTTAAGTTTATGGTCAAGGATGACACCTAGATCATTAACTTGATTAGAAATACTGTTAACACGCTCGAGCGGTAAGCCACCAAGGATGTAAGAAACCAATTCCTCGGCCATAAATGCACAGACCATGGCATCCTTCCGGATGATAAAAAGTATGATGTCATAAAAAACTATCCAATTCCTACTGATGCAGATAATGCACGGCGATTCGTCGCGTTCTGTAATTATTACAGATGATTTATTCACAATTTCGCATAATATTCACGTCATTTGACTAGAATGTGCAAAAAGAATGTCCAATTCGAATGGACAAAAGAATGCGATGACGCTTTAATCTAAAAAAGGCACTTATGAAACCGACATTACTGCAATACCCTGGTTTTAGCAAAAAATTATGCATAACCACAGTTCCAAGATAACATGCATGTGGTGCGGTACTATCTCAAGAGTACAACAGTATGCAATTACCAATTGCATATGCGTCACGAGCTGTCACACAGGGAGAAAGCAATAAATCAACTACAGGGCAATAAAACACTTCTGACCATATTTTTACGGCAGCATTTCTTAGTAAAAACAGACCATATGCCACTAACATTCCTATTCTCAATAAAAAACCCAACTTCAAAACTAACAAGAATGAGACTAGACTTAGAAGAATACCAATTCACAGTAGAATATATCAAAGGGAAAGACAATCATGTTGCAGATGCACTATCAAGAATAAATATAGAATCGTTAGTAGATGTGAAGAGAAACATAAGAATGGTATAAACAAGATCATCAGGAAAACATCTGCGCAGATGACAAAATAAAATTGCAAACAGATTAAAAAGGTCTAAAAGAATAAATAGCTATAACACGATGAAGCTTTCTAGAGTACGCTTTCTCTACTACTACTGATGATTTTATTAAATCAACACATTTAAGTGCGGCTTGTAGGCAGAAAACTTTAGAAGCCGATAAAAGATTTAGGTCGTCCGAAACACAGGGATTGTGTATGTCTCTTCCCCTAAAAACCACTGCCAAGTATATATTAACGGTCAATATCTACATTGACCTACTGGGGATGGATTAGTCAATGGCTCAACAGGCATGTTATTGCAAATAGATTTTGATGCATGTAGCACTCCAAAAACTTTATGGATGAAATTTTCAGATAAATCCGTAGGAGTACTTGCCCTCTTGCTATTGTTATCCGTGTCAATTGCGAGGTCATACCTATTGTACTGCGACCTAAGAGGGAATCGTCATTTATATTAAGACTGCAATTCTTAACAATATTTCTTATTGCTTGAGCGGTAGGAAAATATCTGGGCTAGTCGATTTTAAGCATGCCATTTTTCGTTATAAGTCTGTGGTTCTTTAGTTATTGTTTAAATTCAGTCATTTTCGTTATGCCTGTTTAAAATAGCATATAAAATTTTACTTTAGCAATATTTATTGTTAAGGGACAGAGGCATTATTTTGCCAATTTGATAGACGTAAGTGCCTTTACAATGGATTTAGTTGTTTACTGGGTCTAAATTGGGCATTTTCAATGTGAAATTATTGCTACCTCCTTCGACCGGTATAGGGCCCGCATTGTTGCTCGTTCTAAACACCTGGCTAGGCTACTCAACAGACCAACATGACTGAGGCACCGAATCACTGTATCCTTGACTAATCGCGTAATTGGCGACTTTTTTATCCTATCTTTGTTGACGTCGTTCCACGTGGACCGCTTGTCGAGGATCGCAGCAGAGTGGGTGACGTTGTCACATGAAGTGTTGGTTTTTCAACATTGAGGGGTTCAAGGTAGGATGGTTTCCAGGGAAATTCCGTCATGTTTCACTCAATCTACCAGCCTCAGAATTCGGCCAGAAATCTACTGGATACAACCGCTCCAAATGAAATGGCACTTTACTTATTAACATTACTGGACTGCAAACGAAATACACGCCCGTATGACTGACCATTAAATAACCTTTGGTTTTATTTATCAAAAAAAAATTTATTCTTTGTTTAGATAAAATATCTCTAAGAATACTTAAATAAGCTTGTTATTAGGCTTTTTTGAATAAGGCTGCATCGTCACGTAGTCGGGGGACTCTGGGGCGTCTGCTATGTCGTGGTTGGAGGAGGTCGTTGAACGATCTTCTCTTGAGCCTCCTGGCTACACATCTCCCAGCGAGGTCTCTTGCTACCCGGTTGTAGTGTCGCTGCAAGCGTTCGTTGTACCGGTTGGCGAATGCTCCAATTTGGCTGTCTATGGTCTCCATTTTGAGGTCTCTGTGCAAGGTAGATTTCTGACGTACCAGTCAGGACCGTTCATTCTAAACTAGGACTCCACGCAAGCGCTCATCTGTTTTATTGGGCAACATCAAAAAAATGTGGCTTGCACGCAGTACATACGTCGGAACCAGTTGGATCGGACCACTATATAGCTTCCATTGGAACGATCGGTCGAAAAAAAGATTATTGTATGAAAAACATTTTTGTTTATCAAGATATCTTGACCAAACTCGGCATTTATTAGTTTTACTATGCTTCTCATATATATGCAAAATCCTATTAACATCGGACCACTTAATCATATAGCTGCCATAGGAACGATCGGTCGAAGATTAAGTTGTTGTATGGAAATTTTTTTTGTTTTTCAAGATATCTTGACCTTACTCGGCATTTATTAGTTTTACAATGCTCCCTCCATTTATTGAAAATCTTATTTACATCGGACTACTATGTCATATAGCTGCCATTGGAACGATCGGTCGAAAATTAAGTTGTTGTATGGAAGATTTTCAAGATATCTTTACCACACGCGGCATTAACTACTTTTCCTGTGCTTCTTAGATATGGGTAAAGCACTATGAGCATTTTAAAAAGGTTAGGTCTGCAAGGGTATTAAATCTTCGGCGTGCCGAAGATAGCTCTTCTTTCTCGTTTTATTTTCAAACCGTGTTAAATCAAAACCGTGTTAAAAAAGACCGTGTAAAAACAGAATTAGGTGTATACGTTTTGGGTAATAATTTCTGTGTTTCATAACCGATATTAATGAATTTTTTAGCAGAAGAATGGAATTTTGTATAGTCTCAAGACTAAATCATTAAAATTGTTGCTTAAATTTGGGGGTAGTTTCAAATGTTCTATCTACATGTCAAATTTGGTGACTCATGCCCTTAACACCCAAGAGATTTTTCCAAAAACAAGAGCAGCGTTATCGCTTATGCTTAGTCGGCATGCCAACTGTTATTGCAAAAGCTCCATATAATTATTTTTATGCACCAGCCGCTGTGACTTCTGGTTCTTAAGATTCAGTTTTGTATGAACACTCGATTGTAATACAATAAAGTAATACTTGCTCCGGCAGTTGGGCATAAAATCGCATTGTTATTATTTGACAAATTATTACTAAGCCCAATGCCAGTAATAAGAAAGCGAAGTCAAGCTTTCCACCCTAATCGTCCTAAGAAGACATTCACATTCAATTACAACTCGACCGGACCAGAAGCTTGCTCAGAAGACAAACTGACCAGCAGCCTGCTCAGAGGACAAACTGGCACCCAACGTTTAAAAGAAACTCACCAACATTCAAAGTTTAAGAGAAACTCACCAACATCTTAGACATAAGATAAGAAAGAAGACATGTAGGTGGGTTGTGCATATAATCGTCTTCTAAGTCATACAAATTTATTTCTTTCATTGTGACAGCAAGTGTGTTTTGTGGCATCTGTTTCTGGGCTTAGTTTTTTTTTATTTCTTTTCATTGCAGATTATGTGCTTTTAGTCGGCCATTGCAAAAACAAGAGTACGTGAAGCGTCTACCAGATTGATTTTTTTGCCTTCTTTGCCAACAAGCTGATGAACTTTTCATCATATAGGGAAATCAAAAGAGGATTAGACAGTGACGAGGAGTGGGATACCCAGATGCAAAGTCATCAACGATATAGAGAAGATTTGACAGACATGAATGCCAGTTAGCCAGGTCCTAGCCCAACAACAAGAAGAATTCAATGCGTAGTTAAATGCATTAAAAACTCAGATGAACTCTTTACAGTTAGAAGCACCCCAAGTCGAGGTGTACCAAATAATCACTGTAGACCCTGGAATCAGGTGTGAAATACCGTTAGATATTGTAAAATCTGTCCCAGAATTAAGTGGAACCCAAGACGACTATGGGTCGTGGAGGAAGTCTGCTACAGACGCCTATGAGTTGTCCAAGCCTTACGCATTCAGCAGCGCCCATTATCAGGCTGTAACAATAATCAGAAATAAAGTCAAGGGCTGTTAACATCGTACAACCCGATGTAAAACTATGACGCTATAATAGCCAGGTTGGACTGCACCTATGCGGACAAAACATCGCTTCGGCTTCTGCGACAGGAACCAGAAATGGTCCGGCAAGGTGAAGCCACACTTTCTCAATACTATGACGAGGTCGAACGAAAGTTGACCCTCGTCACAAATAAAATAATCATGATTAATCATGATACATGAGACATACAAGGCGACGATGCTCAATGACGAAGTCAGAGTAGATGCACTGCATGCGTTTGTGTCCAGCCTTAAGAAGCCGTTGAGATCAGTTGTGTTACCATCGCAGCCAAAAGACTTACCATCTGCACTGCCAGAGAGGCAGAGGTGAGCATGGAAAAGAGCTCATTTGCGCTCTCGTAAGCGAAAGCATTAAAGGAAATAGCTTAAAATCACAACAACAATATCAACAAAAGGAAACTGAGCGGTCAGATAAAAACCTCCACTATGTTATGAGATAGACCAATCAACAACAGCACAATCCTGGCCAGAGCCAGAACAACCAGACAACGCAGCACCAGTCGACAGAGCCTATGGACGTCGACCCTTCCTCGTCAAGGTACAGGCAGCAGACAAGGTTCAGAAATATCCAACCAGCTGGTGCACAGACCGTAAATGGCCACGGGCCAGAAAAGGAAAAGTTCGACCGAACGTATGTCAGGCCGGAGACGCCAACGGGTGCACCAAACAGTGCAACAGGCCGTTAATGATCAATACGAACAGTATAATAGCGCCGCTGCACAAGCGGTAACCGAGATCCGGGACGACTTGAAATTACAATGTGACAATACAATGACCTATTAAATTTTTTAGGGAACGCTCCTGGCTACCGTTCATTGAACGACAGATGGCTGGGAGAAAACTAAAAATTTTAATCGACACTGGGGTGGCTAAGAACTACATAAGACACATAAAGGAGTTGAAGAATGTAAGGCCGGTCGATTCCCCTTTCTCAGTTAGTTTCAAACATGGTTCTGACAAAATCCACCAGAAATGTTTCATGTTTTTATTTACTAGACTCGTTAAGTCCACTATTGCAACAGTGTGAACTTCCCTAACGTGAACAACATCGTAGTACCAGTATCAGTAAGAGCGGAGTTTAGGAATATGACCCTCAACAGGGCAAAAGCTTTTTCGACCTCTAACAAGGCATTGCCGCTTAATACTTAGGTTTTTGCCAAAATGCGACTGATTGATGACAACCCGGTACATTCCAAATTATCCCCGCACTACATGGGAGCAGCCGATTTCGTCAAAAAGAAATCAGTGAGCTACTACGAAATGGCATCATCTGGCCCTCAAAGATACCTTTTGACAATCCGGCCTGGGCTGTTGACAAAAAAGGACCCCACGAAAACGGTAACAGAAATAAACGCTTCGACATTGATTTTAGGAAGTTAAACGAGCGAACGGTTGCCGATAAATACCCGTTGCCAAACATTCCCATGATATTAGCCAATCTGGGTAAGGCTAAATATTTCACAATATTTCGCTTGATCTAAGATCTGAATATCATCAAATTTATTTGGCCGAGCAGGATAGGGAAAAAACATCTTTCTCCGTAAATGGTGGAAAGTATGAATTCCGTCGATTACCGTTCGGATTGATAAACGCGAGAAGCATTTTTCAATGAGCGATCGACAACGTCCTGCGTGAACAAATTGGCAAGACATGATATGTTTACCTCGATGGCGTCATAATCTTCTCTGAAAACGAGAAAGATCACGTAGGTCATTGTGAGGCTAACATGAAAGTCGCCAAAGAGAAGACACAATTTTTCAAGGAGAATAAGTAAAAGCCATCCAAGAGTACCCGGAGCCAAAAACACTGTTCAAGCTGAGGTCATTTTTAGGATAAGCCAGTTACTACAGATGTTTCGTCAAAGATTTCGCTGCAGTTGCAAAGCCAATATCAAATGTGCTAAAAGGCGAAAACGGCTCCGTAAGCAAGCACATGTCTAAAAAGACTATCATCGAGTTTGATGATGTGCAAAGGGGCGCATTCGATCTAACGGCGGATGCTTCTGCATATGGTATCGGCGCGGTAATGTCACAAGAAGACAGGCCCACTACAATGATATCAAGAACTCTAAAATATATCGAAACGCATTTCGCAACAAACAAAAGGGAACTCTTGGCTATATTATGGGCGTTGGGTAAGTTGCAGCAATACCTGAACGGAACGCACGACATCACAATGTATACTGATCACCTGCCACTATCCTTCGCTGTGTCGGATAGAAACCCAAACACAAATATAACAAGTAAGAGGTTCTAGTCGGGAGCTCCCGACTAGGGGATACCCTGAACCCTCTTCTTCCAACACCCAATGCAGCTCGCACTACGCGCTCGTTCGCTTAAGTAGTAACAAAGAAACATTAAAATAAAAAAACTAATTGTTGCCTTGGCAGGGTTCGAACTCGCAACTAACCTCACCACTTGCCGATCCCTCTACTCACTAGCCACACAAATAATTGAGTCCCAATGAGAAAAAAAAACCAACTAAAATAGCAGCTCAGAAAACAATACAATCGCAATTGCAATGCTGTTGATAAAATTAAAAGCAGACGAATGTGTGTGTGTACATGTATACAGAAATTCTGGGAATTTGCGCTAGCTGCTGCTAACACGTGCGCACATAACGTTTGTGTTTCTTAACCGATCTTAATGAAATTTTACAGTCTTATTGTAGAAACTTATTGTAGAATAGAATATAGAATGCTTGTGTCTTCTCAAAAAGTCAATTGCATACATATTGTGGCTTAAAATGATGGGCAATACAAGTTGGATAATTAACGTGACTTATAGCTTTGTGGTGGTAGCGGGGAGGTGGCGATAGGTACAAAATGAAAGATACTTTATATATATATATACTATTCTAGAAGCTACATACATGTCAAGATTGGTGACTCCAGGTCTTATTATTTGCCGAAATTGCTCACAAAACAGGATTTCGATATCGACTTTTATCGCTTACTTGGAAACGGGGCAAGTTATCGAATATCGGAAATAAACTCGATCTGCGCGGCCACTAGGAGGACCTACAGCTCAAATTTCAAATCTCTAGCTTCTTGCGTTCATACATACGGACAGACGGATAGACGAACGGACGGATGGACAGACAGACGGACATGGCTAGATCGACTCGGCTGTTGATGCTGATCAAGAATATATATATCTTATGGTGGTGGAGACGCTTCCTTCTGCCTGTTACATATATTTGCATAACAACATTACACCCTTTTTAACCATTTTCAATGGTTTCAGAGTATAAAAAAAAAGTTCCATAGGTAGGGCTCGAACTCGCTACTAACCGCACTACTTACCGCCGTCTCTACCCAACAGCCACGCCAGCCAAAAAAAAAACCAATTTCCCCGGTAGGTTTCGAGCTTGCAACAGACCGGACTACTTTCAGCCGCTTTTACTCAACAGCCACACCCATTATTGAGTCTAGATGAGAAAAAAACGAATTAAAATAGCAGCACAGAAAACAATACAATCGCATTTGCAATGCTGTTAATAGAATTCAAAGAAAACGCGCTTGAATGTGTGCGTGTACATGTATACAGAAATTCTTGCAATTTGCACTAGTGCCGCAAACACGTGGGCAGCCGAAACACATAACTTTTGTGTTTCTTAATCGATCTTAATGAAATTTTCAGCAGATCTTATTGTACTATAAAATATTCGTCTATTCTCAAAATGACAATTGCATTTAAATTTTGGCTTATATTGATGGGCAGCGTAAATTGGTGTGATCACTTGATTTATAGCTTTGTGGTGGTAGCGGGGAGGTGGCGAAAGATATTTGATATATATATACTATTCTAGAAGCTCGTAAACGTGATTCATTGCGGGCTGCACACTTTAGCACTCCTACAAAACGAATTCGTTATAGCCTTCCCGGCAACCAAATTTTGGCACTTCAAAAATTTGATGACCGATGTCACTAACAGAACCGCACAAAGAGAAATAGTTATAGCTGAATATAGCCGCACCCATAGAGTGATGTAAAACAAAAGAATGTAAAACAAATTCTTGGCGATAACTATTTCACAAAAATGTCTAAACTAGTTACGGAGGTAATTGCAACTGTAAAGTCTGCACTCGAGCTAAATATGACAGACATCCCAAAAACAGGAACTAGGTATAGCACTGATACCATCATACGTGGGTGAAATGCTCCATATTGACGTTTTTTCGACAGACAAAAATCAGTTATTAACATGCATTGTACCATGATTCAGAACCTGATGCTTACTATCACACTTGCTAGCCGAGCCACTTGAAACCAATCACTGTTTTAGATGATGGTATCATAGTGGTAAGTAAGAGCCCTGCAAGGGTCAGTACAAACGAAGGGCCGGAAGTATCAATAAACGGCTCTTATCTGATTACATTCGAGCGTTCGGCCATGGTCAACAGCTTCAAATACATCAACCAGCGCGACTCCTTAATTAAGATGCCGGGTATTGCGGCTTGCCCTTTACTCAACATCATAAGCTACGGGCCGATACTTAGTTTGCCACTCGTGCACAGGATGAATTTTTAAAATCTTAATACCATACGAGGTTTGCAAGAAAGGATGGACGCCGTGGGATCTCCCAAGACGTGGTGTTCAGTGCCCTCATCTTCCTCCTTCAATAACATAGGAGGAAGCGAGCTTCGAAAGAGACTCAGAAGGTCGTCGGGAGCTTTAAGATGAACGAGGACGCCCATGTTTCAAAAGGGGGGAGTAGTTAACGAGTTTTCAAGCAAAACTTTGGCCAACAGTTGCGCGCATAATGCTGACACAGCGGATTCTTGGTGGCCAGTGCTCTCATAAAATGGGCAGCGTCGGTAACCTGAGCCCTTGCTTGTGTCGGAAGATCAGCGTTATCGCTTATGCTTAGTCGACTGTTGTTGCAAAAGCTCCATATAATAATTTGTATTCACCAGCCGCTGTGGCTTCTAGTTATTAAGATTCAGTTTTGTAACTGGCCGTAATACTTTCTCCGGCAGTTGGCCGTAAAATCGCATACTTATTATTTGACAAATTATTAATGAGCTCAAGGCCAATAATAAGAAAGCGAAGTCAAGCTTTCCACCATAATCGTCCTAAGAAGACATCCACATTCAATTACAACTCGACTGGACCAGCAGCCTGCTCAGAAGACGAACTGAACAGCAGCCTGCTCAGAGGACAAACTTATATATACTTTTTGGTGTCGGATAGGCTTCTTTCTATCTGTTACATACATGTGCACAAAAACATTATACCATTTTTACACATTATGTTATGTCGATTAAATGCGTATTTTCTCTATGAGTGGGATTTCCCGGGTTATACCTGAAGTCAAGAAGTCATTGGGATTGTATCTGTCGTGTAAAATTTTTGTTTAATAAAATTCACCTTCGTATAACATTTTGGACCAGCCTGAGCCCTTAACTGTGTTAGATTGAACACAAAACCATGTGTAGGAAGTTGACACATACATACCTATGTATGTGTATTTGTACACATAGATAGAACATCAAAATACATATTTTTATACATATATATGCACGCATAAGTATGTACAAGTTTGCGTAAAGGTGTATATGTAGACATTAACATATTCATACATATGTTTCAGATTTTTTATATAATAAGTGACATCCTTGCAATTTTTTGATTAAGAATCAAAAAAATATGTTCACTTTAAAATTATTAGACTGTGTACATAGAAGAGCTTTGCATAAGCAAACATGCGCATATCTTTGGGTGATGATAATATATACACCCATACATACAAAAGTATTTGTGTATATACATACATATGTATTTATAAATTCACATACATATGTGAATGTACTTGCGAGCATTCTGACTAGCTCTTAAATAAAACGAGTGAAAGAAAGTGCTTTGCAAAGCAAATATTCTTCAATCAAGAAGCAAGAGCATTGCATTGTGTCTGGTGCTAATATAAAAACAGATTACTGTCGGATATTTATTAATATAAAATATAAAAAATTGAGTTTAAAAGTTATAAAAACATTTTTAACTTAAAGAGCCTTACCAAAGCCTCCGTTTAGTACAAAAATGTTTTTCTCAGTGCTCTATAATAATACTGGAATATTATTCGTAGGAATAATCGCATCCTATATTTTTATATTATTTGACCGCCGGAAGAGAGCAATTAACAGAATCAGACAGTTAACTTTAAACAATTTTAAACGCAAAATTGTTCAAGCCCCTGGTCCGCATCCTTGGCCAATAATCGGAAACTTAGATATTGTCAGCAAATTTATTAATCCCTTCAAGGGGTTTGGAACATTGACAAAGCACTATGGGGATATTTACTCTTTAACCCTTGGTCAAACACGCTGTTTTGTCGTCAATAACTTGGAGTTAATAAAAGAAGTCCTAAATAAGAATGGAAAGTTTTTTGGAGGTCGACCAGATTATTTACGTTATCATAAGCTATTCGGAGGTGATCGAAATAACTGTAAGTCTTGCCATAAATTCTAATACCATAATGTACAGATATAAAATATATTCAACTATAGTTGATCTGCGTGTGTGTAATTTCTTACTATTAAAATAAATAGTCTTGAATATTCAACGATTAATAGAAAGTTTCCTAAGGTTCCTAAGTTTTGTAGAATGTTCGCCTAGCTTCCATCCAATTTTCTACTGTCCATATTCAATATACATATATTTATTTATCATTATATATAAGACTGTCTGTCCTGGCTGACTGATTGGTGATCAACGCAAAACCGTCAGAGCTGGGAAGCCGAAATTTTACCTATAAAGAAGGTTGTATGAAACATTTTTGTTTACCATTCGATCGGCCTCAAACCCACTTTCGATCTATGTTCAAATTTATTTGACGGGTGGCTCACACTTTCGAAAATCCACCCCTCCATGGTGGAAATGGGGGTCAAAGATTTGGTTTGTGATGTTTCGGGCTAGTTTCTAAGAATCTATATGTAAATCCAAACTTCTTCGTTTGTAATTTCGGATCAAAGTTTTTTTTGGTGATGTTTTAAATTTTGTCCGACTTACTTCAAACTTATATTCATAAGAAATTAATGAATAAATAAACCAGCGATATTGGATATACCATCCGAAACTGTGGTAAATTGACTGTTGTATGAAAGTTTTTTGTTTAGCTTCCGATCGGCTTGAAAATGTATCTGATACGTGTATCAGATTTTTCGCAAAATCTGCTCTTCTTGGAAAATGAATGCGGGTCAAAGGTTAAATAGGCGGAGTTTCGGGTGAAAGCTTATTCACAAGGATCTTTAAGAAAACTCATTTGAGACATGTATTACACTTTTTGCAAAATGTAGGCATCTTCGATGGAAATTATGGGTTCAAGATTTTGTGGGGGAAGCTCTAAGTTTCCTAAGATCGGTCTTAATTTTACTTTCAAAGCCAAACATAAGAATTTAATATATACATGATGTAGCGATTTTGGAAATTTCTTCCGTAACAGCGGTAAATTGGCGAGAAACTGTAGTATGACAGTTTTAAGTCTACCATCTGTTCGGCTTCAAAATAATATTTAAAGATATTTATGAAAATTCATTTGGGATGTGTTTCACACTTTTCGTAAAATCTGCCTCCTTGCGGATAAATTGTTACAACTGCGGGGAAAATTAATATCTTACCTTTTTGGCACAAAACTTGCAAGGGGCAAGGCCGGGTAACATCCGCAAGTATATAATATATCTCTATATATAAAACTGTTTGTCCTGACTGATCAACGCACTGCCCAACCACACGAGCTAAGAAGCTGAAATGTTTATTGTAGTTATTTTATGTAGTGGAGGTGCTTTGTATTACACTTTTCGGATTACCTATTCCTCTTCTATGCAAAATGGATATCAAGGATTTGGTCACTGAAATGTTGGGTTAAATCCATTCCAAAGCATCTTTATGAAAACTTACTTTAGGCTTGTTTCACATTTGGGAAAAATTCAACACTCGTCAACACTATTTGGCGATATTTAAAGTTTCGTCTGATCGACTTCAAACATACTTACAAAATCCAACACAATAAAGAAAGACGGGCATTCAATGGACTTCAATCAAATTATCAAAGAATGAACTCTCTAACACAGCTGTTACGTAAGCAACAAACTTCGATTAAAGGGAGTTTGAAATATTATGAAGTGCTTTTACTCAGTAGCAGTTGTTTAAGCTGCGTGCCCACACAAAGACAGACACATGATTTTTGTGGTTGTTTTTTTTTTCTTGTCGAAATCACATAATTTTTATACCCTGAACCCATTAAAAATGGGTAAGAAGGTTATAATGTATTTGTGCAAATGTATGTAGCAGGCAGAAAGAAGCATCTCCGACCCCATAAAGTATATATATTCTTGATCAGCATCAATAGCCGAGTCGATCTAGCCATGTCCGTCTGTCTGTCTGTCCGTCCGTCCGTATGTATGAACGCAAGGATATCAGAACCTATAAAAGCTAGAGACTTGAAATTTTAGCTGTAGGTCCTCCTAGTGCCCGCGCAGATCGAGTTTGTTTCCGATATTCGATAACTTGCCCCGTTTCAAAGTAATCGATAAAAATTTTGAGTAATTTTGGTAACTAATAAGGAGCTAGAGTTAGAGTTACCAAACTTGATATGATGCTTCTAGAAAAGTATATATTTATCAAGTATCTTTCATTTTATACCTATCGCCACCTCCCCGCTACCACCACAAAGCTATAAATCAAGTGAGAAAACCAATGCACGCTGCCCACCAATCGAAGCCAAAATTTAAATGCAATTGTCATTTTGAGAATACACGAATATTTTATAGTACAATAAGATCTGCTGATAATTTCATTAAGATCGGTTAAGAAACACAAAGTTATGTGTTTCGGCTGCCGCAAACACGGCAGCTAGCGCAAATTGCAAGAATTTCTGCAAACATGTACACGCATTCTGAATTCTATCAACACCCTTGCAAATGCGATTTTATTGTTTTCTTTGCTGCTATTTTAATTCGTTTTTTTCTCATCTAGACTCAATAATTGGTGTGGCTGTTGAGTAGAAGCGGCGGAAAGTATTCCGGTCTGCGTGGCTGTTGGGTAGAGGCGGCGGCAAGTATTGCGGTTAGTTGCGAGCTTGAACCCTGCCCAGGGAACTTTTGTTTTTTTTGTTTAATTTATCTTTATTACTACTAAAGCAAACGAGCGCGTAGCGCGATCTGCATTTGGTTTTGGAATAAGAGGGTTCAGGGTATCCCCTAGTCGGGAGCTCCCGACTAGAACATCTTACTTGTTAATATAATATATTCTATTTTAATTATATTTTTTGATATTGATCTAAAATTTTATACACAACACCATCTCTTAATTAAAATCTAGTTCATCTCTCGCTCTGATAAAACAAATCCCTGACTTCCGAAATTGTAGAATCTCTTATCTATTCTGTTAGCAGAAAAAGTCAAAATCTTTTGGCGTCGCACCTAAAACGTCTATTATGGAAAGATTGCAATATATTTTTCAGCTGATACTCCCGCCAGGACACTTTACGGCCGTCCATCGGATTATTTAATTGCCTTTCCGCTAACTATGACTTTCACTACGGTTTCCACTATGATTCTCACTACAGTTATTACTATGATTCTCACTACATTTAACGCTGTGATTCTCACTACAGTTATCACAAGAATTCTTAATACGGTTATCCCTATTCGATTTGTCGACTAATTCTGTAAGATGTTTAAATGCGATATATTGCTAGCAGGTCAGTGTGCAATACCAACGAGTAATTCATGGGTTAAAAGCTTTTCGTCTAAGCGTCTGTACCAAAAAATTATAGTCTGTTTTTATTTTAGAAACTCTATGTAATATATTTAGTTTAAAACGGCACAATGCATACTTGATGGCATGGGTTTCCGACTCGAAGCTGTGATATCAGGATTAAGCTGCTGTGGGCTTGCCCGCAAAAAAAGCTACAGTATCTATTTTGCAAAAAGTTCCGTTTCCATGTTTGGGCTGAATTTTGCCAATACCGGCAGATTTGCCATTAAACGCATTTAATTGTTATTTGTAAAGAGGGAACGGACCCCATTATAATAACTCTGTCAATGGTCGGGGTATGCTAGCTAATGAAAGTATGAATCTTCGGGCGTCCGATCAAAATCCCAAACATTAATGAAGACTTTTGATTTTGAGACACTGGATATTCTCTCAGAACTTCTCTATATCTCAACAACTCACATTCCCTCTCCAAAAATATGAATTTCCAAAGGATTATTTCTAACTTGTATTCCGAAATCCGGTCTAGTAATTTTCCTAAAATGTATACAGTTGCTGTCGCTGTTACTATGTCATATACGCTACTATTTTCTTAGTTTGAACATTTCTTATTTTCTTAATATTCCGAAATATCTTTGATAAAGAAAAGTGGAAAATTGTCTATAACCGTAAACTTATTGAGAGACGATAATCAACGCACAGGCGGATTTCTCCTGAAATTTCTCCAGCCGCTTCTCGCCCAAAGTATACTCAAATTTTAAGAGTTTTATCAACATCCATTTCCATTAACCCTACACAAAAATTAAAAATTAAAAATACTTTGATCGCAATATTTGGTAATATCGCCAAGGCCTTGCGTCAGTGGATTAATATTTGGTGAGGGTTGATTAGGTATATAAAATATACTATTTTTAGAAGTATTGGTAAAAAGGATGATTGGTTAGTTGTGTTCATTTGATATCACTCTCGTCTTTGGCAATTTTGCGAAACTTAAGCTGTTGGCCCGCATCTCACGACGTTACTTTCTGCAGAACCGTATTTAAGTATGTGTGAAATGTGCTGATCCAGATAACAGGCGCTTGGCATTTAGAAATTGTTGTATTGCCGATATATTGTATGCTTCACTGACCTCTTATTCTGTCGTATTCGAATTCGGTTAAGGTAGTTGTCACCCGAAATTTTTTTTTCTTTACACATGAAAAATTATTTTATTTTATATAATTTAAAAACGAACTTTGTGGTGGCTTTAAAGGCAGATTATGCGTTTCGTGCTCATTGCTTTGTTATAATTCTACCACTAACTTCTTAAGCCTACATTAAGGTAAGGCGGCTAAGTGAGGCTAATTCGCTCCCAGTGTGATAAAGCTTTATTGCGCTCTCGCTCCACCCTAAACCTAACTTGCATTTGACTTAAAGTTTTAAATTCATTTTCTGAAGCAATGCGCGGGTCTGCGCCAACACCGGCCACCATGAAGCGCTTGGGGGCTGCATTCAACAGGACCCGAGCCAACTTGTGGATCGGCCTTTAAAATTTTCCGCTACTGGCCGTCCTTATTTCTGCCACTCTAACGACGCCGTCTTCTTCTGCGTGCACCGCCTAGACTCTCCCGATCAGCCACTGATGGGGCGGCAGATTGTCCCCGGCGACGTTTGGCAGGCGATAATGCCACTTGCTCCGCAGACCTCCTGAGCGTTAATTAGGAATCTAATAAAGCTTCTAGCGAATCGCAAGCATTTATTCAGCAGTAGTGGAAACTTGGCACCATACGAAAAAGAAGCATATGCAAGTCGTCCCTCTACTGGAAAAAGATCACCAAGATCCATTATACTCATGTACAAATGAATTGAGATTCTGACTCAATGACAGAGATCTGCGAGAAGGCGAGCCGCACACAACTCAAGTAGGGGATGAGTCTTCGTCTTAAGGGGGGCTACTTTTGATTTGAATGTCAACAACGAAATACGATAACCTTCTGCAGTATGGCTGCGTGTATATACGCATGCGCCAAACGTTCTTATTATCGGCGAAACCATGTATTTCGATCGGTGAAGTTGGCTCTGAAAACACGTATCGTGGTATCATTATTCGTTGCATATGAACCAAAGTAGATTTCAGTTGCTGCCATGAGTTATCCGAACTCTAAGGGACAGATTCATCCCAGTCTAACTTCTGAAGCCAGAGCTCTTGGAGTAGGATTTTTGCTTGATTATCAGAGGGCCTAACAGGCCAATCGCCGCGATGTCACCGAGAGAATGTTCCGTTTCGTCGCTCTAAGTCCCATGAATGAATCGTATAGCTTGAATTGAAAGGCATTTTTTTGGCAACCAAAACACGTGTTTTGGTTATGTCAGACTCTGAGATCGATATCGACTTGGCTGAGTTTGTTGCGGAGAACTAATGAGAATTCGAAAACCATTTGGTTAGTTCGAAACCAGCTTAATTGTCTGAAGGTTCTCTACGCATGCAGCACCAGTCCGTAAATCATCGACATAAAAGTCGTGCCTGATAAGGTCAGCAGCTTTAGGGTGTGATGACTTGCTCATCTCGCTTAGCTTTTTTAAACACCGTATTGCCAAAAACGGGGCAGCCGCAGTGCCGTAAGTTACAGTGTTTAACCTGAAGGACCTCAAAGATTCAGATGGGTTCTTTCTCCACACTACGAGCTGGAAATCTCGATCTGCTTCATGCTAAATCGAAGCAGATTCGAATATAACTTTTCTTCAATGGTCAGTCCAACCATTTGAAGGTCATCGAAAACAACACACTGCTGCGGAATGAAGTAGTGTAGATTACTTAGAAGCTGATCATAAATTTTAGACATGTGACCTTACGTTTAATATTCCTCCATGAATTCCAAGTATATACGCTTAAGCTCGGGATTTCGAGACAAGCGTCTTTCAAGCGACAAATAAAACTCTCAGCAACTTCGCAGGAGTTACCAAGCTGATTGGGATCTGATTTTAATGGCAGTCTTACTTTAAATCGACCTGACGACAATATTTCCAAATTATCTAGACAGTGGCTCTCACATAACTGCTGTTCAACTGTTCGGACCTTTTTGGCTTAAGGCAACTCTTCCAATGACAAAAATGTCTGCAGTGTTTTGTCTATCGAGGTATAAGACTCTTCTTGGCAACTCAGATTAACAGCATGAGTTTTGCAGAATCGGATAATTCGGACCTTATATAATCTGACCGACAACCAGAAGCTCAAAGAACGTCTCAGCTTCGATGAGCATGTCGATCTTCTGTGGCTTATGAAAATATTTATCAGCCAATTGCAGGGTCTCAGGTATTTTCCAACCACTGACATTGACCGTATGGTCAGGCTGGTAACCCGAAATGGTCTTCAAAGTCCACGAATCTAACTGCATTTGACTCGCGACTTCACCCCTCTATGAATCTTCTTTCTTACTTGAGTATTGCATTGAGCAAGTAAGCTGATACTAGCCTCTTCTCTACGCAGCTGCAATCGTTGTGCTAGCTCGTCTGTTACAAAATTAATTTGTGAACCAGAACCGACTAAAACTGTAGCCACTTCTCATTTTAACGCTAACGGCTGCGGTAGCTAGGATTACACTATCAGACTCATTTGCATGCATAGCATGTGATGTCGATGGTTGATCATGTGCGGAGTCAAAGGGTAGCGGTAACGCTCGAGTGTTAGAAACGACAGAGTGTTTATGCAACAGTGTGTTATTAGAACATAAAGAAGACGCCTTAGCGAAATCAAACCCCTGCTGTACGGCATATGCTAAGCAATTCAATATCGAATGGCCTTCGGAACCGCACTATAAACATTTTGGGATCGTTTCTAGCCACAGAAGACGAAAACGAACCTCGATTATTGTTTTTGGAAACAGTCTTTGACTCTGGCTTAGGGCCATCGGACGAAGCTTTGGCTGATTCTTCAGCAGAAAGGTGTTGATACCTATAATTCAATGCTGTTTCACAATCACTCTATAATGGAATGATTGCATAATCGAGTTGATCCTCCCATTTTCGTCTGGCCATTGGGTCAAATTTGTTCATAACGAGGTGAATGAGAATCGCGCTAAAGAGAGCCGAAAAATGTTCATTAAATATAAGACATTCATCGTCGTATACTTTCTTAAGGCTGCCTAATGCTTTTAAATAATTGTCCTCGGTGACTTGAAATGCTCTAACAGTGCCTAGAGCTTCACCGGAGAGACATGAGATCAGATGATCGATCGCACGATCGTTATGAACAAGAGTTTCGAACAGGGTAATATAATTCTTATACTCTGAGTATTTTCCACTGAACTTGGGAAGTGATGTATGCGGAATACGTGTGCTTGGAGCCACAACGGGCATGCCTGCAGGCTTTGCAGGACCTAAGACGAGCTTTTGTCGTTATACAGAGTTCTTCGAGCTAGGTACTCATCATCTGGGTCAAAAGTTTCTACTCGAGTCTGATATCTTAACGCTGTATCTATATGTGAGGCCAGCATTTCTAAACTACATTCTAACTCTGTAGATTCTAGGTTTAATTTACCCTTTATTATTTGGTCATTTAAACGCATTATGCTTGTAATGGACATATTGCGATTCTTTTTTGAATCGTCAAAACTCTCCTTAGTAGACATATTTGACTCTAAATTCGATTTAATAATTATTATTTGCATCTGCATCTGGCTTGCTATGTACGTGTGTATATATGCGTGTACTGAACTTATATACAAGCGCTTGGCCACGGACAACTGTATAATTTACAGTAGTTGAGAGTAATGGCAAGAAGGGGGAAACGACAGAGACTAAGCGAAATTAAATTGTAATGACAATTAATTTTTAACACTTATTAGCATTCGCTCAGTTGCACTAAGTTGCACAAATAATAAATTATATGTATGAATCTCCAAAGCGGTTAGTAAGTGCATGCAAATTTTAATTATGCTCAACTGCTTTACATATGTGCCAAGAATTGATTTTCATTTTTTAGCACAGTGCCTGCTGTTCCGGACGCTCCACTCTGGAAGCTACTTTCCTTGGCATCTCCTGATGGCAGCAGGACAGATAATTAAATAAATAAATTCAACTTTTAATTTAAATTCACTCTCGAGCTACAGCTAGTTGCACTTTTCCACCTGAATTTATTTATTTATTAAATTGTCTTTTAAAACTGTCCACCCGGGGTGTCATGAAAAATTATATTATTTTATATAACTAAAAAACGAACTTTGTGTTGGTTTTAAAGGCAGGTTATGCGTTTTGTGCTTATCGCTTTGCTATAATTCGACAACTAACTTCTTAATCCTAATATCACGCATGCTGATATCACGCATGCTGAGTGCAACTGTCGATGACGAGTCATTATAAATATCTAATTTTCGATTTAACTGAAGCTATTATCACTAACCATACAACATATAGATAGAACAGAGAGAAGGAAAAAATGGTAGCCACTCATTTTCCGTTGTCAGCTCCCTCTGAGCAAGAGAGTAAGAGAGACATGTTCTCTGTGTGATAAAATGGCATCGCTGATTTTTGTTTCGCTCACACCGGAATTTGCTTTTGCTTATTCTTTCTCATTAATGTCTAAAATTGGCGTATACACAATCAACAATGCCCACAAATTGTGTTTTTTGGAAATCTCGGACATTCGGATATTCCGCCTCTGAAAATGGTATCCTGATAAAAAGGTAAGTGAAATAGACATCATCCCCGACCTTTTTGGAGATTTCTTATATGGAGGAACTAAAAAGAACAATTAACAAATTTTCTCTAGAAAACTTATTTTCTAAAAGATTTTGTATCTTTTGGTTTTCTTGATATAAGTAATGTATTTATGCTATTTATTTAATTAGGATGAAGGTAATTATAATTGTGAGCGAGAAATTTTTTTTTTCGTTTCTCAGGAAGTTACATTATTCACACGAAGTTGTTGGTACAATTTTTAATGGCCATCCTTAGTAGAGAGTGTGGTCTAAGGTAATGAGCTTGCATCCGTTTGGATTTGATGGAATTAGGAAAATGTCGTTATTTTATAACCATTATCCTAGACAAGGGCTACATTTCCTGTGGCGGAACTTAACTAACTATCAATGACAAATCGATAATAAAAAGTTACTTTTACTTGAAAATCTTAGAAAAGGTATTTGAAAAGTAGTATCTACCCGCTGAACCCAAAATAAAAAGCTTGTTATTGAAAACGAAAACCCGTACCGCCTAAAACTTCTCATATGCACATAAGATAGAAGTATGAAAAATTCTAGATGATAATCTGCAACCAAAAGAATTATATTAGGTATCACCAATTGTACTTGTACCAACTTCTGTTCACGCTACGAACTCGTTTGCTTTGGCATTGCTTATAAATAAAAGATGCTTAATTTTAATATACCATTGTAGAAGCTAAACGTCATATTTGGTGACTCCAGCTCTTAAGACAACAATATGAAATAATGAAAGGATTTGCCACATCGATGCGAAATTCTTGCAGTTTAGCTTGTTATCGTTGGTAAGGGAACCTAAGCGTTGGCATGTGTGCATTAAAAGGTTTTTGGACTTGCTATTCACGCACACACACTTATTTTGTATATGAATAAAAGCATTTATGCGTTTGTGTGCCTGTTGGCTGCCTGACTGTCCAATGCAAATTTGACAAGATTTGAATTTTTGGGATTTCTGATTTTCGACCTTCACACCCAGGTTCTACCGCACAAATCATATGTATTTCTTACTCTCTTCTCGGGATTTTGGACGAGATGTCAGCTTTTTGCTGTGTCCACTTTGGTTGACCTGCATGTCTTATCTATATGTTGTTTGGTGAGTGATAGGATGGACAAGAGATATAGAAGGGTATTTATTGATCACAGATTGTCAAACTCTTTAATCTTTTGATGAAACCAAGAAGCAAAGAGTGAGGGGTAAGGAGAAGAAGTTAATTTAGAAATACATCTTTGGTTTTCAGCATACGATTCACTTTTTTTTATGGAGAAAACTGAAAATCGATTCCTTTCATATGGCAGGGAAAGACAAAGTAATAATAGACAACACAACATGTTTCAAAATAAGTTTGCAAAGTGCTGCAGCAGAGCACATTAGAACACAAGAGCGTACACTGATGGGACACACTGAAATTTGATTATATTTCTATTTCAAGCTGGTTGGTATTGGTATGGCTTATTTCCATACTCAGAAGAGAGAGCTTCTACATAGTTTGAAAAATATCTACGGGTAGACCGTCAATGCACGGAGAAGTATTCTTTCGTTTAAAGTTATCAAAAGTTAGTTCACAGTAGTACAAAAGAATTTAATGGTCATATTGATGCCTGCATAATTGTACAGTTGCGACCAGTCGCCTTGAAGAATAAAACATTGTTGACTCCACCGGCAGGGATGAAGTCTAAAATGCGTATGAGTTTTTGCTTGGAGAGATCATATGGTGAAGAAAAAAGGTTCTATGGAAATGAAACCTAGCCTTACTTAGAGCTGGAAAGGTGCAGACAAAATATGACAGTATGAATGTCTGCCACCTAGTGTCCAGTTCGATAAGCTGCAAGTGGTTTAGCCATCTCCTGAGATATCGTTTGAAGAAACTTAATCGCTGCATGACTCTCGAAGTAAATACAGATGCTTTCTGAACCTTTGCTTAGGTGAGTAATAAGAGTCAGGCTTCTTATATTGCAGTCACCTCCTCTTGAAAGCCACTTCAGGGATCCGGGAGTTTGAAATATCTCCTAACACTGCGTTCCCACGTCTTAGATATATCGACCCGTATGATTCCAATGAGGGGATTGTGCTTTAGTATGTTGGAGTTACCATTACTGTGAATAGTCCATTGCTTCACATATGTATCTCATGCTTATCGCGTAACGAGCTATGTCCGCTTAAAAGTCTCCATTTACTCTATTTTTTTTTTTTTATTAAAAATGTTCAGTTTTTACCTATAGTGCATATCATAATATCTGTCTTGTAGATCGTTCTTCTCCCTTTTTTAAGGAATTGGCTCTCTCACTATTGTCCTTATCCAGGACGTCGATTAGGAAGCGTCGCCACCTCAGCGAAATAACAGCTAAGGTTTTGCGATACTGAGCGCTTGGTTGGCAGCACTGCCTCCCGCAGATCTTTGCCCCTTCGGTACGTAACGGGTTGTCTTGCCCCAAAAACTCAGATCGACCGGTGGCTTTGCGGGTTTTCAATACCTACACCCTCCGCGAGTGGACAGCCTTCCGGTTTTTCAAGTCATCACTTTTTTTTCAGCGAACCGATTGAAAATATAGTATGCAGAAGGAAGCATCGCCGACGAAGCAAAGTATAAATATCGATCTAGCTATGCCCGTTTACCTATCTGTCAGTCCGTCGGTATTTATATTTATAATTTATGAAGTTGGGTGTCCAGCGATGAACAGCAATTTCCTGGGCTTCCTTTTTTTTGTTGCTGTAGTGTATGTTGACTAGCTACCAGAGTTATCTGGGCTAGAGTGGAATTGTAGTGTCGGCCTTATGCTCGATCAAACAAATATATTTTTGGCCAAACTTAGTCTGAATCTGAGCTAAAGGCGTTTGAAAGCTACAGCCGGCGCGGCATCCCAAGCGGAAGCGATAACGATGACCTTGCGCCCTGTTCAAGGTATCAGGTTCGGATCGTAGCAACTAGAGCATTGACCCCACCGCTTTGGATCTTTCGTCCTCGGACGTGGCAAAATTCACTACAGCCGCCTGAATCGCGAACCTCGTCGTCTCCTCATGCACAACTAGAAGAGAATAAAACTGTTGACTCTCGCAGGCTTTTCTCATTCATTCTGTACAGCATGGGCAAATTTAGAACCGGCTCGTGGCAGATAACGTTCAGTAAGGATGAAACTGCTACACCTGGGAATTTGTCGAGGGCCTTGATTCGGTTCAAGAAAATAGTCCCATTCACCATAGCCGTGCGCGGACTCCAAAAAATAGTGGGATTTGTGATATTCGACTTAGCAAGAGTGACTGTGAGTATCAGATTTTGTATTTCAGTTAATAACATTCTATTTCTGGCCAGCAGTGTTTTAAATAGATGGGAGGAGTCACCCGAGCTGTCATCTTTTTCTTTCAGTATTTTGTTAACTTCCTTTCTGCATTACTGTGTTAATCACTATCTGTCTACTGTTTAAGTCGATAAGTTGATGCTCGGCCATTTTTATTTTCTCTAAATCTGTAGCATTTGTTGTACCAGCCATAAACATTAGTGTTGTGCCTAAAAAGTCCAGAATTTCTAGCTATTCTATGTTGTACTATATACTTTGAGCGGACAATATGCTTTTAGCATGCTTAGTGTTAACGTCTAATATTCCTCACAATCAGGGGTACGATTCAGATATTTTAGACGTTTCATCTATTATGATCAAGAGCTCGGAGAGACTGCTTGATTCCCTTACGAAGCGCTGATCCCACACCAGCACCTTGCCCTCCGCTACAGGTATATACATAGGTAGAATGGGAATAGTCGGTGATCCGTTCATCCGCTACGACTATTAGGGCAAGGGCTATAGCAACGTACCTGCAAAACGAGTGAAAAATGTTTATAAAAAAGACTAGATCTATTTACCTACCTTTAACGTAATATATCTAAAGGAATAAAAAATTGCTTAATCGCTCCCTTCAGGTTTGTCCTTATAGGCCACCCTCCCATTAATGATAACAGACGTTCCCAAGGGAGCATCTACTTTTTCTTCTGAGCAATTTGGGGTTAACTTGTTTCCAAAACATCTGTTTTTCTTTACGAATTCTCTTTCTCCAACGTCGAACACTCTATTTTGTCTTTTCTGGTTAAACCTCTCTAGTTGTGCCTTCGCAATTTTTCTTTAATCTCCTCCCTGATTTTATCTGTAGGCGCACGTATTACCTCAATCGGCTTTTTATCCGTGAGCGAGTGTATTCACCTATTGTATTCTACATTGTCCCGTAATATCAATTCAACTGTATCGTTTATTCCTTTGTCAAAACACCTCGCAATCTCTCCTAGCGTATTATGAAAACGTTTTACCTTCCCGCTGGAGACGATATGAGGGCTTAACGCGTTTATAAAATCAATACGGAATTAATTTTTTAATAGTGAGGTGATCGTTTCGGAATTTTGTTTATTTTCGTTAACATGTTGTCGGGATATTGAATCCGCGAGAAGTTTTCTTTGGCTGGTTTATAATGGAGTTTCGCATTATGCACATCAATGAAGGGTTTCCACCTTTAAATTATGGGGTTTGTATTCTTATCGGATACGGAAAAGGTGAGTGGCTGATGATCAGTAAAAAATTAATGTTCTTAGCCCCAGACAAGCGCCTATACAATAGTTAGCAGTTCCCTCTCATCGGTGGGATAGTTGGTCTCCCTTTGCTTGTCACCATTTTGTTATGCCCAGAGAAACTGCCAAGAGTGGCAGCCGAACACTGGCCTCAAAAGCCGAACGATCAGTATGAAACCGCATCTCGCTCTGCGCACAACGTCGCTGCGGCTGATGTTTTTCTTAATATATACAAGTTTTAAGTCCTTAAAGCCCAAAAAACATATGTGTGTATGCATGTACGGAGTGTGCCTCGTAGGCATGTGAAAATCGCAATTTTGATTGAAATATTACCAGTATATTTCGGGTGCACTTTGACATTCGATTTCGGGGCAATTACTTTACACGTCTGCGCTTTTTGAAGTGGAGGGAAACTATTTGGCAGTTCAATAGTTTTGTAGTTTAGTCTTCTGTTGTTTGGTGTGTTTGTTATGTGTAACATTTCTTATGTATGTCTCTTGTTATAGTGTTGTTCTTGTTATAAAATTGTTTTTGCATCGAAATTTGGTGTGTTGTTTCATTTCATACAGTGGGTCATAAGTGCCCCGACCCTGAGCCAGCAAAACAAATAACTATTTACATTTATATTATAATTTTTTTTTTTGCTGTGGTGACCAATATCACGTATTTCTGCAAGGGTAATTCATCGTCGGCTTGTCAAAGAATTCAAAGAAAAGACAAAAATTGTTAATGTTCAATTTTTGCGTCTTGCTACTTGTGCGCATGCACACACAAGAGGATATCGGTGAGATGTGAGCAATACCTGAATATAAAGAAGAGTTGCATTACCTACAACAAATGGAAGCACTATATTTGTCTCGTAAGCGTGTAGCGGATCTAAAATTAAGTGTTTTGAAAACTGAGAGCGAAGCAACTGCCCTATCAGCAACAACATAGACCGCGTCGACTTAACGCTTATCGATGCATTGATAAGCTCGTTTTCGGGAGAGGATAAATATAAGGTGACTCACTGAGTTCATGATTTTGAAGACTTCCTGAATATTTACGGCGTTTCCGATGACAAGCGATAGATTCTAGCTGCTTTAAGTTTTTAAGCAGAAGTTGATTTCCTGGCATGTTGGAAAGAGGGTTGGGGCTCGCATAATCGCTATGAACGAAATTGCAATTCAAAACATTGTTGTGATGTGTAGCATAGCAGCGCAAGCAGATATGGCCACAAGTGATTTGGTCAAATTCATAGTAGATGTATTACAGGATAGAACAGACACAACGGCATCCATGTCATTTTGCAGCTCATTGAACGACTTGCGAGAAAAGATAATAACCTTAGATAAGATAATAAAATCGTTTATATCTGTGCCAAGTCGGAGGGAGGACGTAGCTAAAGGAAAAGTGAGTGCAGTAGCCAATCACCATCAAGGAGTCAGCGCAACGCGCTGTTACAACTGTTGTCAATTTGGACACTTCATGAACGATTTTACTCAGCCGAAGAGCCCAGATGGGGCATGTTTCAATTGCTGGAGTCTGAGTCATCAATATGCGCAGTGCCCCAAACGCAAGATGACCGTGGTAGCTGCAGTACAAGATAACGAGCGTCCGAGTGAGCAGAACAGCGAGGATTTGGCAGCGGTACAATTAATCAACTTATGAAGTCTGTTTGGCGAGCAAAGATGCATTAGTGTTTTCAGTTTATTTGTTACAAGTAACGAAAATTGGAATCAAGGAGAGGAGTTAAATAATTTTCGTACACTTATAGAAGTCGAAGAAAATGATCTAATTAATATGGGATTGGAATTTGGCAGTTCGATTTCAGAAAATTGCATAGAGTTAATAAGAACCCATTATGCAAAGAATTTGATTTTAAAGCAACTACAAAGTATCAAATGACAATTCAACTGACAAATACTACGCCATTTTATTGCGTTCCGCGACGTCTTTCCTACCATGAGAGGGAGAATGTAGAAAAAATTGTGGAAAATTTCTTAGAAAAGAAAGTAGTTAGACATAGTGAGTCCCCTTAAGCTTACCCATTGGTCTTAAGAAAAAGAAAAAGTCGGGAGAACTTCGTATGTGAGTTGACAATAGCGGTCTCAATAAGAATATTATAAAAGACAACTTCCCGTTACGCCTTTTTGACGATTGTCTCAAATTTTTTATAAAACGAGATTTGTTTCTCAATTACAGACCTCAAAAGCGGATATCATCAGATTGGTGTAAAAGAGAAGTCGGTTCCATACACTTCTTTTGTGACACCTCAAGGCCAATGTCTCTTGGATTGAAAAATGGTTCAGCTATATTTCAAAGATTTATTTCCAACTTAAATAGATTTGTAGTTTATATGGAAGACATTCTAGTAGCGAATAAAACCGTAGAGCACTACATAAAGATATTGAAAAGATGATTTATTGGCATGAAAGAGCACAATTTAGAAGTTAATAGGAAGAATTGTCTGTTTTTAAACCGAGATTTTGGCTTTTTAGGGTACAAGGTCAATCGACGCGGAATAGTGCCTTTTCATTCTCACACTGAATTTATAAAAAATTACCCAGTTACTCAAAATGTAAAAGCATTGCATTCATACATTGGATTCTTTTCATATTTTAGACATTTCATGATTTCATTTGCCAAAATAGCAAAACCACCGGTACAACTTTTAAAAGAAAGTGGTCCGTTTCCCCTCAAAAAGAACAGCCGGAAACATTTGAAACACTAAAGAAAGCACTAGCTTCCTCCCGTGTTAGCTATTTTCAGCCCAAATAGAGAAGCAGAACTACATACAGACGCAAGTTCGTATGGGTATGGAGCAGTGCTAATGCAAAGACAAGACGATGGAAAGATGCACCCTGTACCTTATGATTCAGGCAAAACAACGGGGACAGAATTCGCTATTATAGTTTCGAATTGGAGACTCTAGCTATTAAATAAGCATTGCGGCGCTTGAGATCATATTTAGAGCATAGGTCATTCAAAATAGTTACTTATTGAAATTCACTAGTACAAACTCTAACTAAAAAGTTACGACTACTCTTTTATGCAAAGACCTGGGACTAATATGGCTCTTGTGGACGCACTAAGTAGACAAACCCAAATGATGGACAACCTAGGAGAATGTGATATTGAAGGTAGAGGCAGTAGGCTTATAGATACCGTGGAGAACCCTGAGAGTGATCATAGAAAAAAAGGTAGTGCAACCCGAGAGCAAAAGTAGAGATCTGAGTAAAAATCATTGAGGAAATATTAAAAAAGTGGTGAGGGGAGTGGTAGATGCTAATAACGGAAACCTTGAAGAGAGAGATGAACCGGTAGATGCATCTGAAACATTTAAACCGTTTGCATTTAAGGAGGAACAGTTATTGAAATCACTGACTATGGTTGGGGTGGTGGCCGCAACCCAAGATGATATTGACTTTATATTACAAACTGAGCAAATGGGTGATCCAGAAGTCTTAAGGATTAGAAGACTGCTAGAAGAAGGAATTAAAGCAGACTTCGAATTGCAAGAAGAAATACTGAGAACAAATTATTCCAGAAACTGATAAGGTTGTGTCATACAAAATTAGGACACTTAGCCGTAGAGAAATGTGTTAACGACCTAATCAGGATATATTGGTTCCCAGCAATGCGAAGCAAAGTGACACAATTTATAAGAAACTTTTTATTCATTTACCAAATTTGTTAAGTTATTCTCAGTTAACAGCACAAGCACTCAGGAAGCTAGGGATGCGTTGAGTAAATACTTCGAGTTCTAAAGTCGCCCTACACGGGTAATATTGGATCGCAGAACATGCTTTACGTCCTAAGAATTCACTAATTTCCTACAAGAACGAGGGTTTAAGCACATTAAGGAAAGTACGGGTTCACCGCAGGCTTATGGTCAAGTCGAGCGTGTTAAGCCCGTCCTGACACCGATGCTTGATAAATTGTCTGAGCCCCTACTGCAAGATGATTGTTATAAACTCTCGAACAAGGTTGAGCACGCTATTAAAATCGCTGTTAATAGTAGCACTCAGAAGACACTTATTTTGTTGTTATTCGGAATACATTAGAAAGCCTGTTGTTGATGAATTGACTGAATACTTGGAGGATAAGTTAGCTTCAGATCAAATAAAATTAAAGTCTATAAGAGAAAAAGCAACTGAACATTTTCTGTACATAAATACCGAGGTCCATACCTGATTAATCGGTCGTTATGAAGTGGTACTCGTTGAGTAAGCCAGTTAAATCAGTTGCGTTTCGAAATGTATTAAAACCAGCAAAACTTAAGCCGTGGTTGCAGTGCAAAGATAATATGATAGCTTTATTTTGTTAACATATGCGTAAGCAATGGAAGTACGTTAATAGGTATAAGCAAATCCTAATGTGTTATTGTAAAATCGTGGTCGATCTGTAGTCAGGTTGGCCGAATGTAAGGTTTGGAATAATTTGAATTTAAATTAGAACAAATCCGCTGTTAAATTAAGTTATCGATAAGTATGCATCTGTAACTCCGTTACATCACTAAACATACAATGCATAGAAACGTCCAACAGCAGAATAATCGAACCACGATAAATCGCAACGAGGTAGCCCTATGGGTGCCTGCGACCATTTTGTTATGCCCAGAGAGAGTAAGACTGCTGAGAGTGGCAACCGAACGCCGGCTTCGGGAGCCGAACGTTTAGTATGAAGCCGCATCTCGCTCAGCGCACAACGTCGCTGCGACTGATGCTTTTTCTTAATATATGTAGGTTAGTTTTAAATCCTTACAGTCCAAAAGCATATGTGTGTATACATGTGCAGAGTTTGCCTCGCTCTCAGCTCTTTCTTCCTGCATAGCTTCTCAAAAAATCCAGCCAGAGATATTTTCTTCAATTGTGTGCCTTTTGAGACAAAATGCATCTAATTCGCTAAATTTACCATTTTCGCCTTTCAATATGTTGGTGAGTGGCCGCGCTATTAAGGAAAAGTCTTTGACGAAGCACCTATAATATCTCGCAAGGCCAAGATATAAGCTGAGGGAAAACAAATTATTTGGCTCTTCGTATTTTTGTATTGCCCTTACCTTTGCTGGGTCAGTTTCTGCCCCTCCCTTAGCTCCTATGAATGCCAAGAGCTCAACGGTCCCCTAAAAGTATTGGGGTTTCTTTGTCGCTACTCTCATGATCTCATCAGACAAAGCCTTAAGTACAGCGTCAATGTACTTAATATGATCTGATGCTTCCCGCATTTTACAGTCAAAACGGTAGACGACAGAACTCGATCCCATTCCGCGAGCAAGAATATGATAGTAGCCTGATTTCAGACTTATGTGGTAAAAAATTTGGCATTTCTCAGTTTCGCTAGAATCATATGAATGCTTGGCATCGGATATCTGTCTGCTATAGTTCGCTCACTCGGCTTCGTAAAGTCGATTACCAGACTCTTGTTTTTGTTACCGTCTATATTGTTCCCATTTTTGTCAAAAACCCACGTTGGATTATTATATGGAGGCCTTGATGGTCGAACTAATCCGTTTCTTAAAAGATCTTTATATTAACAAAATCAGTCGCCCCCATTGGTTGAGAGTATTATTTCGAATAAATCGGATTGTTATCTTGAGAGCGAATCGTGACCACCACTGAAGTGTTTAGAGGAAACGCCTCGTTAGAGGTCGAAAGTGCTGCAATGTTTTGCCAAATCATTCGTTTGAATGATTAATGTCCTCGACGTGCGCGAAATTAACATCGGCACATCTATGAAATTTTAATTTTTCTGTCATTGCGCCATAGTTGAAAAGTTCAATGTCCACTTTAGCAATTTGAGGCCTATTCTGCTATCAAACAGCATTAACTAACTCAGTATGAAAAAGGGCGGAGCTTTTCAGAAGATGGGAATTAAACACTTTTCTTTAATCATGATAGTGCCATGAATGGAACTAACGGAACAGGGGAAGTTGACTGAAGTATCGCCTTTAAGATGCTTTACGGCCCTTACGTAGTTTTAAGCCAGCTCTGTGTCTATCAAGAATCTTAGAGTCCTCCCAATCAAGTGTCGTTCGATGAACGACTGCTAGAATTTCCCCTAAAAACATCATTATCTATGTCATCTAATACAGCTGCGACTGCATTTTGGTAATCTTGATCATCTTAAGTCGCTAGTGTCCTTGACCAGTCCTGACGTGTTCCGTCTTTTTTGAGCAAGTGTATTTTCATCGAGCCTGCCCGATCCAAAATGTTAACAGCTTGGTCATGTCCTTTCCTACAGTAATATGGTTTTAAGATTTCATATGCGTATACGGCTCAATGCATCGATTACATAATCATCCTGGTCACCATGGAATTAGTTCTGCTTTAAAGTTTCTGATCTGGCTTCAACTGCGAAAACTGCAGCATCTGGGGTAGCTGCCACAGCGTTTAATGCCAGCCTGCGCAAAGTTAATCGCTATTGGATCGAAAATGCGGGTCTGTAAACTCAAGTTTTTTATTCGGCCTCAAGACTCTTACTACAAGACTAACACGGGCGGAAACCCGTGATTCTAGCATTTAGTTGTTTATTCGATGCACTTTAAACATATTTTTAAATAGATTTGGAGTTCAAGATGTAAAGGGGAGATTTCAATTTTCCACGGGCGTGTACTTAGTGGAAAGGAAATATCTAACCTTTTTAGCACAAAACGTTCCACGGGAAAGGCCGGACAATACCCACTAATATATATGTATATATATATATATATATATATATATATACAGTATAATTTGCTTAGTACTTTGCACTTTAAAAAGGCAGTTAACTTAATTTATTATTTTCCTAAAAGTGAATCAACTTCATAGTAATCTATATTTTTATTAAGTTGCACTTAATTCTATTTAACAGTACAAAGTTAAATTAATTAATTTGATAGTTTTTATTAACTTTAGGTATTTAAATTACATTTAATTCAATTTCAATACAGTTTATTTTAAAGATAAGAAAAACAAATAAAAAATCAACACATCTGATCATAGATGGCGCAAGTAACTTACATGATATTCATAGAAATTGGCAAAAAATTACTGCCGATAGGAGGCGCTTAAATGCAAAAGGCTGTTAAGTTAGATGCAGTTAACTTAATTAATTTCATACAAAATTAGCTCTTATTGCAGCGAAAAGTAAATTTCAGGCAGCTATCTTACCGACGCAGCTAAGTATCGCGGCAGCTAAGCAAGTTATACTGTATATACGTTTTCTTTAATAACTCATGATCAAATTCTCATCAATAGGTCTATTGTGCTATATAAGTATATTCTCAAAAAGTCAATTGTTCTGAAATTGTGGCTTAAATAAGTGGGTAGTTCCAATTGGTATATTAAATTGATTTATAGCTATGTGTCGCTTGACTTTTTGTTAGATTCACCTGTTGTAACCTATATTAATAAAATATGGGTTCTTTACTCAACCTCTCTCGCCTATTCTCTGCTTATCGTATGGGTGATTCTGCAGCCTATTACCCTCTAGGTGACTTCGTTCTTCGATAGCCTAAGTGTATGTAGCTGCAAACAGGCGCAAACAGGAGACAATGCATATGGCAAACCTTTGGGCTGTGCCGGAAGGCCTTAAAGGTTTTAAGAAACTTGCCAATTCTACTATGGCAGTGTGACTACTGTGTCGTGTCTGTTGATTCTCACACGAAAATTGATGAGCTTAGTGCTAAAGTGTTAAACCTTGAGAAACTTTATGACGGTCTGAAAGCAACAATAGAGCAGAATTACATTGTCAAAACTGTTCCCAATCTTGCTCCTAATAACATAATAAATACAAAGACTCAACAGCGCGTCATAGAAAGCGATTAATAATCTGTTTCAACAGCTGCAGGGGGCATTGACCTAGGTTACTTCCCCGTCTATGCAGCCGAAACGTATGCAGAGTTTGTGAGCGAATGTTCTGTAACAATTCGAAAAAGGCAAAAGAGGAAACTGGAAAACAAGAACAATCAACTTGTGGTTGGTGAAGCTCCTAATTGCTATGACTTGAAGAAAAGCACAGCTTACAATATTTACATGTTGGAAAATTGTCAACCAAAACGCAACCAGAGGCGGGGTTGAGATATGTTACTAACAATCTTAAGGTTAATATTGATGCGCTTACGTGCTTCAAGCTGGTTAAACTAAATGCGGATTTATCATCACTGCGACTTGTCAACTTTAAGCTGGGGGTTCATGAACCGTTATTTGCAAAAGTCTATAACTCTTCGTTTTGGCCTATATCAGTAAAAGTGTCTAGATTCGTGCACAGGCCTAAATCTGCGAACGATGATACTGCGATAAATCTGGAAGCAGCTATTCTATTGCTCTCGAAATGCTTTTTCATGAGACCGGACTAACACGCACGCTTTACCCTGCTTCGTTAGTACAACAACTTTTTCGTCTAATTTCGCTGCACTCGGCTTCCTTCGATATTTGCTGCGCTGGACGGATTGGTAACCTGATGCGTGCTGCAGCTACTCTTCATACACTCTCTTTATCAGAACGCTGCCCTTATCTTCACCGGACTGCGTTTTGACAATCGGTAAGAGGCTTTACGATTAACTTACAAGGCCATCCCTTCCCTTGCGTTGGCCACTTCCTCGCATGGATTATTTGGAGTTCTAGAGCGCTTTGCTCGGGCTACGATGTTGTTCTTTATCGGCGCCAGTGCGGCAACTAGCTAGTCGCTCTTCTGATACTCTTCACGTCTTGGGAAATAATTCCTTAATACCATCACACCATTCAATTGCGCCTGCGTTAATGCTGGATTCAGATAAAGCTACTGCTAGTCCCAAGATTTATTATCAGAACATATCTGGTCAAGTGCTTCACATGGGAACATCCCAATATGATTTTGATGTCATAGTACTAGTTGAGACATGGCTCAACTCGGATTTCTATGGCGCTGAATACTTGACACCAGAACCTTTCGTGTCTTTCGTAAAGACAGAGACGCTGTGAAAGTACAGCGCTCGAGAGGGGGTGGTGTTATAATAGCTGTGCGACACACATTGCGATGTGAAATGCTACGGCTAAATTACGATGATTCACACAGGACCAGTTGGCCGTGCTTGTGGTCGGCGGCACTGACACTATGTGTATATGTGTCTCATATATGCCGCCTAATAGCCCTTTCGATCTATACAAAGCGCACGTGGACAACATTTCGCTATGTGTTATGTGAGATTTCAACCTTGGCAATCTGGCATGGTCGTCGTTTCGTAATTCCACATCCTAACTGTAATCCAATGTTCATCATCCACACGAAATTGTTGTCATTGATGAATTATGTAGTATGGGCTTATCCCAAATTAATACGATTTTCAATCAATTGCATAAAATATTAGATCTACTTTTTCTAAATTTTGACGTTAATTTTAATTCAAATATATGTTTAAACCCTCTCACTAGAAGTGACATGCATCATGTTCCTATCCTATTGTTAGTCGAATTTTATACATTCTTCTCTCTTACACAGTCATATAACATATATGACTATAATCTTACTCACTGCAACTTTAATATTATCAATGTTTTTACACTCTGGATGGGCAGAGATTCTTATCGCATAGCAATTTGGACTACTGCTTTCATAACTTTATTTCAGCTCTTCATTATTTTCTGCATGATCATGTCCCACAGAAAAGGCAGGGATTGCATGGTTTGACTTGGTACACAAAGGGTCTAAGAAAACTGAAAAACCTACGCAACAAATTTTTTAGGAAATTCTGTTAATATCGAGGCCCTCCGATTGGGAAACATATTCTCTACATAAGCGAGAGTTTGAATTTTTAAAAAAATTTTCTACAGCCAATTTATACTAAATATCGAGGATGGGATTAAGATTTGCCCAAAAAACTTCTGGTCGTTTGTCAATTCGAAAAGAGCAACCTCGTCGATGCCGTCAACTGTGACACTTGGGAGCCGTCAGCTAATTCGGATTAAGGTATAGCAGATCGTTTTGCCAGATATTTTAGCTCGAACTTTCCAAAATATTTTAATTGCGTCGAGAGCTCTTCAATTTTTAAAGATGGTAGGTAATACCACATTCATAATTATAGGGGCATTATAAAACTATGTATTATCTCTAAATTATTTAAGCGTATGGTCGTCAAACATATCTCCTTTGTAATTAAAACGTATTTTGATCCTAGACAGCATGGCTTCTCGCCGAGCAGATCAACAGTGACCAATTAAGCAATTTTTACAATTTTTGCATCCCGAGCTTTGAGCGTCGTTGTCAGGTTGATGCAGTGTATACTTACTTTTCTATATCCTTCGATAAAGTCAGTCACGTCGTTCTCGTTAAGAAACTGTCTAGGCTGGGTTTTCACTCATCTTTATTAAGCTGGTTAAAATCCTATCTGTCTGATCGTTATTACCGCGTACGCATCTACAATAATTTGTCCGCGACTTATGTCCGCTTCTATTTAACTGATTTATTGTTGATATAGGGAGTTGCTTCCGTTCGTCCGATTATCTATTATTTGCCGATGACCTTAAAATATTCAAATGCATTTCGTCTCAGCATGATTTACTGATTTTGCAGAAGGACTTACACAACTTGTCTGAATGGTGTAGAAATAATCAGTTACGGGCAATAACTTACTCGTTAATCAGAAGCCTTGGACTTAGGAGTAATTTTCGACTCTAAGTTCTTATTCATTCAGCATATAAACTATATTATGCCTAAGGCGTAAGCGATGTTTGAGTTTGTTAAGTGCAATTCTAGCCAGTTTAAAGACCCGTTCACAAGATTATCTTTATATTCGGCCTTTGTGCGGTCTATATTAGAGTATGCCTCTTATATCTGGACCCCATCCGCAATTGTGCACACAATAGGATTGAAAGGCTGCAAAATCAGTTTTTAAAATTTAATTTACATTGCCTTAACTTTGCTGACGCCTTACCGTCATACAGAGCTAGGTGGTTATTACTACATTTGACATTTCCAGAAGATAGAAGAGTGATATCAGCGTTGCTTTTTCCACACAATGACATATGTCAGTCTTCTTTCGACCTAATCATAGTACTGCATCAGGCTAAGTTCACTTTCCTTGTCGGAGGACGTGTAACGAAATCTTATAGGCGTAAGTGCAGTCTAACCTAGCAATTATCGCATCAGAATTCAATATCGTGTTATGCGACACCAGTAATGCTTTTGCCGATCCGCTCATTTTATTTGTTATGATCGTGACTGATTGCAAATGGGCCTTACTACTGTGATATGTTTACAAAATTGCATTTGCGTCTACAGCTGAATGTCTCCAAGACACGTATTCATCTTGAGCATCATCGAGCTTTTCTTTACGTTTAATGTTCGCATTCACATTAATTGTTTGGTGTACTTCTACCTTTGATCTGAAACGCCAATCGAGCCATGCGTTGCTAACTGCGCCTACTATTGAGGCTGTTAAAAGGTTGGTGTCCATTATAGTTTGGTTTGGGGTTTGTTCTAGAGGACTACTTTCGTATTTTTCAGGCTGTCGTTACTGTCGTATTCTTGCTTTATTTCTCTAAATGAATCTCCCAACTCTTGAACTTAGATCAGACAATTAGTGAACTCACACTTTTCACAACACTATAATGCTAATCATTCATATTCGACGAAATTAATCAGAACCAGAACAAAAGTACACTGCGGTGTGGTTTAAAAATATATGTATTTTAGTGCAGATACCTGACGAGTTGTGTGGATTTTAATGAACTTCTGTTGGGCGCCAATTAAAAAAAAATGGATAATTATTAAATGGATAATATATATCCAACCTTTTGCTATGTTTGACTTCCAAATACTATCTAAGCTACCCGCGGTCAAACCGTTTTCAAGCAATATCGCTGATCTGGCGCCTCGTACAAGATATCAGTTTACCGCCGCGAACCATTGCCTTCAGAGTGCTGACAGAACAATTTACTGTATGAGCATTATGATTGCAAGAGTTAGAAAATTGCAAATATATATATACTAGGAGGGCCTTAGTTAACAAAAAAAACCTTCTTATAACCTCGGAAATCGATAGGTGCTTACATTTCGACTTCAGGGTATCACAAGTAAGACTGCTTTTGTCGGGAAGATACATGCTACACTATATACAAGGCCAAGATGACGTCATAAAGTTTCGAATTCCTATTTCGAATGGATTTTGCGAAAAGTGTAAAAGACATCTTAAATAAATTATCATTTTTATATATCCTATCTGGATACAAAATTTGCCCCGAAATTTCAGACAATAATTCATTGGATGGAAAGGAAGGGTGGATTTTCTTCATCTCTTGTTGCACTTTTGCAACACTTTTCGAAGTGAAGGGTATTGTTGTTGTTCTTCATAGTTCTTGCTAAGTTGCACAGCTGTTACAAGAACACCATTATAGTGAAGCTAAAACAAACTTCAAATATATTATTTTTGTGCTTGTGACGTATATTCATTTATTAAGGAAAATTTAGATACAGTCAATAAATTGACATAAAAAATCTGAAAATGCCTTGCAAACGTTATGAAAATTATAATTCCGATTTAACAATCCTTCAAATTAAAATTAAGATATCGCAATATACACAAATAACTATTTTTATTCTTATTTGTTATTTTACAGCTCTTGCCCTTTGCGACTGGTCATTGTTGCAACAGAAACGTCGGAACTTGGCCCGACGACACTGCTCTCCTAGAGAAACATCATCATATTTCGCAAAAATGTCTCGTATCGGCTGCAATGAAATCGATAATTTAATGCAAAATTTAAAAAACGCCATTAAGCCTGGCAAACCCCTTGATTTGAAACCTCTTATTCTTAAAGCATGCGCAAATATGTTTAGTCAATATATGTGCTCAATGCGGTTCGATTATGAAGACAAAGAATTTCAACAAGTTATTTTGTATTTCGATGAAATTTTTTGGGAAATCAATCAAGGACATCCATTAGATTTTTTACCTTGGCTCTTGCCTTTTTACATATATCACACGCAAAAAATATGTCATTGGTCTTCCACTATTCGCAAATTTATTTTGGAGCGGGTAATTAATGAAAGAGAGTTGCATATCGATATAGATGAACCTGACATTGATTTTACAGATGCGCTCTTGAAGAGTCTTATAGAAAATAAAAACGTGTCACGTAATACAATAATTTTTATGCTAGAAGATTTTATCGGTGGTCACTCAGCTGTTGGAAACTTAGTTATGCTAGCTCTTGCTTACGTAGCCAAGGATCCTGTTATAGGAAAAAAAATTCAATGCGAAATCGATTGTGTATCCGAAAGCAGTCAACGAACTATTACCTTACATGATATGGATAAAATGCCTTATACCATGGCTACCATACTGGAAGTCTTACGATACTCATCATCACCTATTGTTCCGCATGTAGCCACAGAGGATACATCGATATCAGGTTATGGCGTTACTAGCGGCAGTATTGTTTTTATAAATAATTATGTGCTAAACATGAGCCATAAGTACTGGAAGGATCCTGATAGATTTCAACCAGAAAGGTTTTTAGAAGAAGTGACTAGCAGTGTGTCAATGCCACCAAAATGCCATGAGAAAAGGAGATGCTCCGAAGAGTCTGATTCAGGTATTGAGTTTGAAAAAGATGCAAGAATACACAATTCATCTGTTCAACATCGATATATACCAAGCAAGCTAAATAAACAAAATATGAGAGAAAACTATAAGCCAAAAAAAATGCAACTTAAAAAAAATATTCCCCATTTTTTGCCTTTTAGTATTGGTAAGCGCACATGCATTGGACAAAATTTGGTGCGTGGATTTGGATTTGTTTTGTTAGCCAATATAATACAAACCTACAATATAAATAGTGTTGATCTTTCAACAATTAAAATAAAACCTGCTAGCGTAGCGTTACCTACAATTTGCTTTCCGTTAGTATTAACACCAAGAGTATAATATTCAATTTTATAACAATGGTTGAAACACGTATATAATATTCAACATACATACATACATTTAATTTAAATTGAATTATTTTAGTGAGGTAGTGCAATTGTATTTGTTTTAATGGCTTTCTGTTTTTGCTCACCCATTTAAAGTATTGCATTAAGAAGTAATGAAGCATATTAAATTATTAAAGATTATAAATAGCTTATTAGCCGATTACCATGATTCACGTAAAGCTTAAAAGCATATTCTATACATATATATTCTAAATATTTTTCGATATATGTATGTCTAACATATATATATTAATTAAAATAAATAATTTGTATAAGCGAATGTGAAATATCTGCTCTTGTATTTTTAAGGGACGACAATTGAAGAATATATCTTATCCTATACGTATTTTAAGTCTATATTTTGAATTTTTAAGTTCTCTTTATGTACATAAGTAGTTACATAAAGAGTTTTTCGAAAGACTGAAAACGTGTAGTTTTATATGCTTCTAATTATTTATTTACCAAATAAAATATATTGTAATCTTTTATTTTTATTATTATATTTGGCGGGTAAGAATGGACATAAAAATGAAAAAAGTAAGCAGATCGTAAATATATATCAATTTTGCGGACATTGACATGATTCCAATGTCCAAGGAAACGAGAATTTCAGCAATGCATTGTGTATGACATAAGATCTGAAATGCAAACCTCCTTGACGTCGATGGGCACTCCAATTATAGGTTTTAAAACTGCCTAATTAAGGAGTGAAAGAGCGGTGCGACATAGTTAGTTTACAATAAGATTTTCAATTGGGGATTGTTCGCACCAAAGTGGAAGGATAGTTTCTCCTTAAAAATCTTGATACTAACAGGACTTGGAAGTAGTATTGCCTTGGCAACATGGGTGCTATCTTGGGCCCAAAGAACATTTTGCAATGTGCTATGATTCCAACTAAGCTATGTACTTTCAATGATATCGACAAAACTAAATGAAATACCTAATGCATAGCAAACACAAAGGTCGTGGGGTTTTTGTTAATGTCTTTCGGTACTTGCGTGGGTTACACTTCAAGCCTGTTGGAAAAGATCAATTTCGATCCAGTCGAAAGAAATAATTAAAAAGTTGACAGTGAGACAATTAAAAAGAAGAGCAAATTCACTAGCCAAGCGTCGATGTCTAGTGTTTAGTACCCGAACTACATGTCCAAGATCCATCAATAGATTGACTGCAACTGTCTCAGAATTAACTGTTTCATCTGAACTAAGAAAATAATAATATGGCAGCAGCTCTTCGAAAGCTATCAGAGGGGCTGACGGCGAAAACCAGGGCACCAAGCCATGGAAGTAGATCCTTCAACACGTTCCCGATAACCAACGCAGTTCAATAGGAAACTACTAAACTCAGACTTTTTTATGCAAAGAATTAACTTCACTTCTCAGGGTCAAGAGGAAGAAAAAGAAGATTAAAAAACTCATACTTAGACTTCAGGAGTTGAAAACGACGCTTTTGGCTTCAAAGCTGTTTTTAAGGGGAAGATCCCTGCTTCCGTACAGCTCATATACATTAGGAGGGCAAACAATTAGATTCCTCATGGAAACGGGAGCTTCTAAAAATTATAATAAGCCATTGCCGGACCTGGTACATTTCATGCCAGTGAACGCCCCATTCCGGGTCAAATCAGTCTATGGCCACACAAAGATAGATCAGATATGCCCTACCCACCTATTCAATGTCAAATGAGTCCCTGCCCTACAACATTAATACTATTGCCACAATCCGAGCAGACGGAGAACCGGTATATTCCAAATTATACACGTATCCAATATGCATACCACTTTCGTCAACGTCGAAATTTAGCAACTTATATCAAATAAGGCAAATAAGGCAGACCCATAAAATAACCCAATCGGGTCGTGGAAAAAAGAAGGCTTCAATGAATCAGGCCACAGAAAAAGTCTGGTATTTGATTTCAGAAAGTTGAATCAATTGACAATCAGTTGACGGCATTCAATACAATAATACTGCAAGGCTCAGTAATAATATTCTCGGAAAACAAGCAAGAACATGACGAGCACATAAAATGCAGACATGAGAGTTTCCGGGAAAAGTCCAGGTTTAAAAAAAAAAAACCGTGGATTACCTAGGATTTTTAGTGTCTAGGGATTGTATAACAACATCGCCCGACATGATCCAAGCAATTTCGAATTTCCAACCACCAAATACATTGTTCGGCCTCAAATCGTTTTTGGGCCTATCTAGCTATTACAGATGCTTTAACGGATGTTTTGAAAGGAGAAAACGGAAAGATAGGCACTTGACAGACTAAAGAATATACTGGCATCAGAAGATGTGATGCTAATGTACCCGGACTTTAAAAAAACCACTCCAATTGACAACAGGCATTTCGGCACGGCCTAGGGGCAGTGTTGTCCCAGGACGGACGACCAAAAAGTATGACATCCCGATTTTACATTTAGCCACAAACGAATGTGGGTTCTCAAAAATCTCTGAAACTGCCTCTCTGGCGAAAAAAGTTGAAACCTTCACACCGACCAGCAAGCGCAGACATTTGCATTATCTGACCGGAATCTTAACGCGAAAATTAAACGTAGCCGGGCTACAACACTCAGTCTTACCAAGCCCAGCAAGTTACAAGATATTTGTTCACGCGGACGGTGGGCTAGGCGCCGAAACACAAATACACGGCCGGGATTGCTCATGCGGTCGGCGGGCTAAGCCTCGATTCACGCACAAGGCACACTAGTTTATGGAAAGAGGTTATGTTAAACACCGGCTAGCTCCGGTGTTCGAGTTTAGGAGTAATAATAAATAAAAAAGGAACTAACCGACTTTCTTTACTAAGTTCATTTTATTCACACTCCTTGTTTCTTACTTACTAGGCACTACCCTACTCTATTTCCCTAAGCTAAGGCCCTGCCGCACTGTTCGGAGCTCTAGCCCTGACGCTCGATCACAAAGTGCCGGCACGCTCGCAGGCGAGCAAAAACGGCTCCTTGCCGTGACTTTGGCCATCAACATATCGGCTCCTTGCCGTGGATCAAAATTGTGGGGTGGCTAATCCAAGTAGCCACCTCAATCATCTCCGATCTGCTGCTCTTCTACGACCATCTGACAGGCAACAATTGGCGCTACTCAACGCTCGGAGTATCGACCTGGTAGAGTGGCCACGGCTCCGCAACTACGGTTATCCTTCCCGGGCTCGAAAGGACCCTCTTGGCGTTCGCGTCTCGGGCTCCGGGCGAGGCTTCTTGGGGACCGGTATCGGCATTCCCTCACCGCTGGGTTGCCGTTCGCTCCCACTTTGGCGGCGCTTACCCCGAGTGGCCGTTTGTCGACGGTGGCGGTTCCGCTATCGTTTTCGGCCAGTGCCTTCTCCTGTGCTCGCCCCACGTTTCGCAAGGCCAGATCGGAGTCCACTACCCTCCTCCGGGACCTTTGGCAAATAGCGTAGAGTTATCCGGGGAAATTGGCTATCCGGGTCTACCTTCAGACTGTGTGTGGCGAGGCGGCGGCGGAATAATGGTTCTTCTGCTTCGTCCTCCGTCACTAGCTCGTAAGTCGCCGTGGGCTTCGGCGCCGGCTGGTCCCTTTCTTCGACAGGGTCCCAGCTACGGCGGAGCTGGCTGGCTTTCGCGCTGGTCACTGGGGCGTCGAGGGCTACTTCCGCCGGGGACAATTCAATCTCCTGGGTCGACGGGGAAATTCCTGTTCCTCGCGACTCTATCGCTCCGGATTCCCGCATTGATGGAATGTGCTCGCCTGTCTCGAGCGGTGGGAGTTCCTCCTCGTCCGCTGGATTGTCCACCTCGTCGGTTGCTGTCGGGGTTGTCGTTCCAGGCGACATTGGCGAGGGAGATACCAGTGGGGGGACGGGGGCTCTTCCGCTTTTTGTGGCGAATTCCGCGAGAACGGAGCCTCGACGAACATGGTCGTCACCTCGACAGCCATTAGCATGACCATCCCGTCAAATCGATCCATTATTTTTTTCTGCCGGGAAAACAGCGTGTGACGGAACAGGCGAGGCGACTCCTCCTGTCGTCTTCTCCCAGATGCCAGGTGCGGTGAAAGAAAGGAAATTGAAATGATTTCCGGGTCCATCTGTAATTTCAACTTATTCGTTAACTTATCCATTACTTAGTTGTTAATACCCTATCCTCACAGTGTGGCTCACATTCTACTAAGCCTATGCTGACTACGCTACTAGTGTTAGTTTAATCTAAATGTACTACTAAGGTTTCCTTAGGCGACGGGTGTCGCTCTCACTATTCGCCTGCTCGTGGGCATCCATGGGTGCTGGTTTTTCCCCTTCGTCATCCGTCATCTCCTGGTGGAATGGCTTCAGCTGCGAGATATTGGCCACCCTATTCTTTCGTTCGACCGGTTTCACCTGGCGCACGATATTGTGGGATATGAACTTGACGACCCGACAGGGGCCGTCAAATTTGGGAGCCAATTTCGGGGCGAGGTCCTCAGCCGCGTTGGACAGCTGGTGCTGCCGTAGCAAGACCATCGAATCCAGTCAAGGTCGCCACTCTCGTCTCCGCAAGCTGTAGTGCCTGCCCTGGTCCTTGGATGCGCTCTGGAGAACCTAATCGCCTTTGTCCAGACCCCGGAGTCACCTGATCGTACAGAGCAGCAGGCAAGCGTGTCTCCCTACCCTGCATCAGGAAGGCGGGACTGAACCCTGTTGAGTGCGCCACGCTTGTGTTGACCACCAGCGATATCTACGGCAAGAGCTCGTCCCACGAACTCTGATGGCCCTCGATAAACTGCGCTATTATGGTCTTCACGGTCCTATTGGTCCTCTCGGTGGGATTCTCTTGAGGGCAGTACGGGGCGGTATACTGGACCTCTATACCCAGCGACTCCAGAAAAGCCTTGAAGCTACGGCTTGTAAACTGCACCCCGTTGTCGCACATGACCTTCTTAGGGAACCGGAACATGCTCAAAATCCTCTTTCGAAACGCTGTCTGCAAAGGCGCCGTCGTGGCCCTCCTGAGGGGGACCAGTTCCACCCACTTTGAGAAAGCATCGTGGAACACCAATAGCATTGTGTTTCCATGTCTCGATCGTGGAAGGGGCCCGACAAAATCCGCGAAGAGAACCGCCATCGGCTCCGCTACAGCCGGTTTGAGTTGCTCGCTCTTAAACTTCTGACAATTTTCGCAGTACTTCACTTACTTGGCGGCGTCGGAACATAGCTGCCAGTAGTACCTCTGGGCCAATGGTTTTCCTCACGCCTTGATGCCCGGCCGTGGGAGCATCATGACATTCCCGCAATACCCTCTGCCGTTGACCACTGGCCACGCATAGCTTCCAGGGGATGTAGTCCTCGTCGTCCATCCGGTGGCCCAAATGCCTATGTAACTGCCCATTTTCTTCTGTGTAGTCCGGGAACTTGGCTGGCTCTTCGGCGTTTCTAGCACGCATACTCGCGACCCATTTCCGGGGGCCTCGGCCACCACTGCCTGCTCAAGAGGATGCCTTGATAGTGCATCGGCCACGACGTTGAGCTTCCCTGATCGTCAGACTGGAACTGTTGCAGTTCCAGTGCCCATCGCACGATCCGCCCTGAAGGGCTCTCAATCGAGCCATTTGAGTGCCAGATGATCCGTTATTACGACGAACCTGTACCCCTCTGGGTAGCAACGCAACTTCCGGATCGACCATACGAGTGCCAGGCACTCTTTCTCTGTGGCGGAATAGCTCACCTCAGCTTTCAGCAACTTCCAGCTCGCGTACGCTATCAGCCGCTACTGTCCCTATACCATACTCCCTCACGTCAGTCTGCAAGACGAATCTGGCGGAAAAGTCCACTCAAGCCAACATAGGGGCAGTCGTCAAGCTATCCTTCAATTGACGCAATGCCTCCTCCTGTTCTTCATCCCAAGCTCATTTCCGCCCCTTATTTAAGAACGCCGTTAGCGGCAGTACCCGAGTCGCGAAGTTAGGAACGAAACGTCTGTACCATGAAGCCATCCCCAGACACTGCCGCAATTCCTTACAGTTAGTCGGGGCCCTAAGGTTACGTATCGCCTCCACCTTCTCCGGATCGGTACGTATCCCTTTCCCACAAATAACATGCCTCAGGTAGACCAACCTCTCACTGAAGAAGCTGCATTTCTTACAGCTTCAGCCTGAGATTGGCCGAACTTAACCGGCGGAATGCCTCCCTCAAATTCTCTACATGTCTCGCTTTCTTTGCGTCTATTAACACGATATGGCATCACCCGACATTGGAAAATACCTCTTCCTGGGACTGTGAATGCCGTGCACTCCCTACTATCGGATGCCATCGGTATCTGCCAGTGCAGGAGTGCTCTACCAGGAGCATGACGCAGGCGCTCAAGGATGGGATTAATCCGGGTGCCAGGATAAGCATCCGGAATGCGCATTGAGTTGCCGGTAGTCAATGCACATGCGCCACTCGCCAGTCTTCTTCTTGACGTGCGGACAACGGCTCGATGGCACCTGCTTGGATCAGCTCATCCTCGTGTTCGTTAATCACCCTCTGCATGGCCGGATTCTTCGGATAATACCTTTGCTTCAGCAACTTGTCGTCCTTCAGCCGGATCCTGTGCTCTGCGATGTGCGAGACCCTTGCAGACCCTCGAAGAGAGCCAGTTCCGACTCCAGGAACTTCCTTAGTTCCGGATCCCGATACGCTGGCCACTCTGCTCCCTCTGGGCTGCGCTCACCCTGTGTTTCGCCTCTTCCGTGCATCTCTCCGATTTCAAATGGAGCTCCGTGATTGCTCCGCTCTGGCGACTGCTCCTGATCCCCTGCGTCCATGTGGATCCTAGCCATTGATCTTAATCCCTCCGTTCTTTCGCACATTTCCGCCGTCCCGCCTCCATGACCAGCTTGGACGTGCTTCTGCACCTCTACGCGCCACCTTTTGGCTCGTCAAGCTCTCGGTCCAGTGAGGCCCGTCCCTCGCTTCCTTCTTCTTGTCCTTTTCCGTTGTTCTGAGCTGGCACTCCCGTTTCCTGACGCGTGAGGCATTCTTTCGGCATTTATTTACTTTGCTGCCGAGTAGGTGTTCCCTTTTCCTGACCTGGGAGGCCTTCATTCGGCTCCCTCTTGGTATCCTCTTTTTTCTGTTGCCGAGCAGGTGCTCCCCTTTCATGGCCTGGAAGGCCTTCCTTTGGCTCTTCGCTCGTATCCTTTTCCGTTGATTGCCGAGCAGGAACTCCCGCTTCTTGCCGCGTGAGGCCTTCTTTCGGTTCTTTTCTCCTCTTTTGCTGAGCATGTGTTCCCTTTGCCTGACGTGGGAGGCCTTCCTTCGGGTCTTCTCTCACCCCAGGCCCTGCGGCTGGTGCCAGTGCCGTCTCTGGGACCAGCCTTGCCTTGCCGCAGCGCATGGTGGTGCCCATTGCACCCAAGATTTCCATTCCCAGGATGACATTGTACAACATCGAGGGCATGATGAGCATCGACATGCTGATCACCTTCCCCGCTAGGCCAACGTTTAACCACAATGCCTTCCTTACTTTGAGCTTGGACCCATCTGCCAGACGAATACGCGTCTGCCCGTCCTACGCTGTTCCCCGAATCGCCTACCTGCGTACGCAATCGTCACTCATGAAGCTGCGAGTGGCACCGGTATCGACGGTAACAGGCATCGTTCGCCCGCCAATCTCCACCGTAAAGACGATTCGGCCACCGTCCACCTTTAGTGGGTGTCCTGTTACCTGGTCACGTATGTGTCGGCGCCGATCCGATCCTGGCCTGGGCGACGCCGTTCCCTTTTTCCCGCCTCCGTGCGGCGACAACAATCCTGGCTACTTCCCCGGTTCCCACATACCCAACATAACAAGAATGGTGCGTTGGGACATTCCCTGGCAAAGTGCCAGGTAGACCGGAATGGGTTGAGGTGGGCTGTACCGTCCTCGCCCACTCTGCGCTACTCTAACTCATGATCACCTGACTCCCTGACCTGCTTCCCGAGTATTCCGCCCTCTGCCTCATAGCCGTCTCATACTCCACAACCAGCTGTGTCAGCTGGGACAAGGTGGAGAAATCTTGCCGTCGCACGTAAAGCCTGTATTCGGGGCGGTATTCTTGTATATCCGGTGCAACTCCTGTGCCGGCTCATATCTGGCATGATGCATCAAAGCCCTCAAGTCTATTAAGTACTCCTTAAACTCCTCCCCCACGCTTTGCCTGCGAAGCCGGATTTCGTCCTCGAGCCTTTCGAAATAAAGCGGTAGCAGGAAGAACTCCAAGAAACCCCTCCTAAACACTGACCACGGCACATCGCTTAGTCCGCTACTCCAGAACCAACGAGCGGCCCTGTCGCAGAAAACCTCACTCATTGCCCGAGGCAATCGATCAAGTGCAATACCATACGTAATGGCGCGCTCCTCTAGGTCTTCTAGGAACCCAAGGGGGTTGGAGCGGCCATCATATCCCACTTCCGGACTTGTTCCGGAACGTTTGCAAGAGGCCTGACCTCCGACTAAGAAAATGGCCGGGGATTGTAGGGAACACTACCCGATTCAGCAGGATTCCGCCCTATCTCTGCGACGGTCGCTGTTGCTCGACGGGCTCCATCTCTTCTGATGTTATGTGCCTCCCCTACAACCGTGACGGCTAAGCTAGGGGTGGGCATCTGTGGACGCTCGTACAATTGTGAGCTCCTTAGGTCGGGCTCCGATTTCTGATGCGGCCGTGCACCCACGTAGAATAGGACGCCCCCGGATGGCGGCTCTAACGTTTTGGCGTATTGAGACTCTAACTCGGCATGCCGAGCCCAAATGTATGGCCCAGGATGTATGGCCACCATCCTGCTCGAAAATGGATAGCCCCTTACGCAACTCCTCCACGTGCCCTTCCTTTTCCAGCCCGAACTCGTCGGTGATCGCTACCAATTCCTCCTTGCGCCGCTGATGGATCCAGCGCACGCCTACCCCCGGATTTTGGCACTCACCTGTCTCCATATTGAGCTTTTATCACTCACTCTAGGTGCACGCGTCGACTTCTCTCTTTTGTGGACTCTAGCTCGGTTTTTTGTTTGGTGGGTGGGCAATTCTCGTTCCGTAGGTTTATTTATCTCACTTTTGTCTTTGCCTTTTCTGAAGGTTTATTTATTCACAACAATATATATACGTATATACTTATATATTCTTCTTTTCATTTATTTATTTATTTGATTCCTTTGTCTGTGTGTTTTTCCGTCTATTCAACAAAACTTAAAAACCAAAAAAATAATAAAAAAAACGCACTTGTGTTCTTAAAATTTTGACCATCCTTCACTTTTGTCTTTGTCTTTACCTTATTATTTTTTTTTCTTGTATTTTAAAATCAATATAATTCACTTTTTTGCGCTATTGAGCTTTTTCAATAACTTTCACAAAAAGAAATAATTAACTTTATTTTATTTCTTGTGCTCCAATTTATGTATATATTTATTATAGTTTACGATAAGCAGGCAGAACCGAATTGGTCTGTGCTTATTATTTAAGAACAATAGGTTTTGTTGGCAAGCGAACCCGAATTGGTACGTGCAAGTGGCCGATGCGTACCAAATGCACGATGCGAACGAACTTAACTAGAATCGACGCACAGCATGGAGGCCTTCGCAAAAGGTAATGTTAGGGCCATAAATGATAAAGTGTTAAGTTAATAAAGTGTTAAACCTTGAGAAACTTTATGACGGTCTGAAAGGAACAAAAGAGCAGAATTACATTGTCAAAACTGTTCCCAATCTTGCTCCTAATAACATAATAAATACAAAGACTCAACATCGCGTCATAGAAAGCGATTAATAATCTGTTTCAACAGCTTTGCAGCCGAAACGCATGCAGAGTTTGTGAGTGAATGTTCTGTAACAATTCGAAAAAGGCAAAAGAGGAAACGGGAAAACAAGAACAATCAACTTGTGGTTGGTGAAGCGCCTAATTGCTAAGACTTGAAGTAAAGCACAGCTTACAATATTTACATGTTGGAAAATTGTCAACCAAAACGCAACCAGAGGCGGGGTTGAGATATGTTACTAACAATCTTAAGGTTAATATTGATGCGCTTACGTGCTTCAAGCTGGTTAAACTAAATGCGGATTTATCATCACTGCGACTTGTCAACTTTAAGCTGGGGGTTCATGAACCGTTATTTGCAAAAGTCTATAACTCTTCGTTTTGGCCTATATCAGTAAAAGTGTCTAGATTCGTGCACAGGCCTAAATCTGCGAACGATGATACTGCGATAAATCTGGAAGCAGCTATTCTATTGCTCTCGAAATGCTTTTTCATGAGACCGGACTAACACGCACGCTTTACCCTGCTTCGTTAGTACAACAACTTTTTCGTCTAATTTCGCTGCACTCGGCTTCCTTCGATATTTGCTGCGCTGGACGGATTGGTAACCTGATGCGTGCTGCAGCTACTCTTCATACACTCTCTTTATCAGAACGCTGCCCTTATCTTCACCGGACTGCGTTTTGACAATCGGTAAGAGGCTTTACGATTAACTTACAAGGCCATCCCTTCCCTTGCGTTGGCCACTTCCTCGCATGGATTATTTGGAGTTCTGGAGCGCTTTGCTCGGGCTACGATGTTGTTCTTTATCGGCGCCAGTGCGGCAACTAGCTAGTCGCTCTTCTGATACTCTTCACGTCTTGGGAAATAATTCCTTAATACCATCACACCATTCAATTGCGCCTGCGTTAATGCTGGATTCAGATAAAGCTACTGCTAGTCCCAAGATTTATTATCAGAACATATCTGGTCAAGTGCTTCACATGGGAACATCCCAATATGATTTTGATGTCATAGTACTAGTTGAGACATGGCTCAACTCGGATTTCTATGGCGCTGAATACTTGACACCAGAACCTTTCGTGTCTTTCGTAAAGACAGAGACGCTGTGAAAGTACAGCGCTCGAGAGGGGGTGGTGTTATAATAGCTGTGCGACACACATTGCGATGTGAAATGCTACGGCTAAATTACGATGATTCACACAGGACCAGTTGGCCGTGCTTGTGGTCGGCGGCACTGACACTATTTGTATATGTGTCTCATATATGCCGCCTAATAGCCCTTTCGATCTATACAAAGCGCACGTGGACTACATTTCGCTATGTGTTATGTGAGATTTCAACCTTGGCAATCTGGCATGGTCGTCGTTTCCTAATTCCACATCCTAACTGTAATCCAATGTTCATCATCCACACGAAATTGTTGTCATTGATGAATTATGTAGTATGGGCTTATCCCAAATTAATACGATTTTCAATCAATTGCATAAAATATTAGATCTACTTTTTCTAAATTTTGACGTTAATTTTAATTCAAATATATGTTTAAACCCTCTCACTAGAAGTGACATGCATCATGTTCCTATCCTATTGTTAGTCGAATTTTATACATTCTTCCCTCTTACACAGTCATATAACATATATGACTATAATCTTACTCACTGCAACTTTAATATTATCAATGTTTTTGCACTCTCGATTGGCAGAGATTCTTATCGCATAGCAATTTGGACTACTGCTTTCATAACTTTATTTCAGCTCTTCATTATTTTCTGCATGATCATGTCCCACAGAAAAGGCAGGGATTGCATGGTTTGACTTGGTACACAAAGGGTCTAAGAAAACTGAAAAACCTACGCAACAAATTTTTTAAGAAATTCTGTTAATTTCGAGGCCCTCCGATTGGGAAACATATTCTCTACATAAGCGAGAGTTTGAATTTTTAAAAAAATTTTCTACAGCCAATTTATACTAAATATCGAGGATGGGATTAAGATTTGCCCAAAAAACTTCTGGTCGTTTGTCAATTCGAAAAGAGCAACCTCGTCGATGCCGTCAACTGTGACACTTGGGAGCCGTCAGCTAATTCGGATTAAGGTATAGCAGATCGTTTTGCCAGATATTTTAGCTCGAACTTTCCAAAATATTTTAATTGCGACGAGAGCTTTTCAATTTTTAAAGATGGTAGGTAATACCACATTCATAATTATAGGGGCATTATAAAACTATGTATTATCTCTAAATTATTTAAGCGTATGGTCGTCAAACATATCTCCTTTGTAATTAAAACGTATTTTGATCCTAGACAGCATGGCTTCTCGCCGAGCAGATCAACAGTGACCAATTAAGCAATTTTTACAAATTTTGCATCCCGAGCTTTGAGCGTCGTTGTCAGGTTGATGCAGTGTATACTTACTTTTCTATATCCTTCGATAAAGTCAGTCACGTCGTTCTCGTTAAGAAACTGTCTAGGCTGGGTTTTCACTCATCTTTATTAAGCTGGTTAAAATCCTATCTGTCTGATCGTTATTACCGCGTACGCATCTACAATAATTTGTCCGCGACTTATGTCCGCTTCTATTTAACTGATTTATTGTTGATATAGGGAGTTGCTTCCGTTCGTCCGATTATCTATTATTTGCCGATGACCTTAAAATATTCAAATGCATTTCGTCTCAGCATGATTTACTGATTTTGCAGAAGGACTTACACAACTTGTCTGAATGGTGTAGAAATAATCAGTTACGGGCAATAACTTACTCGTTAATCAGAAGCCTTGGACTTAGGAGTAATTTTCGACTCTAAGTTCTTATTCATTCAGCATATAAACTATATTATGCCTAAGGCGTAAGCGATGTTTGAGTTTGTTAAGTGCAATTCTAGCCAGTTTAAAGACCCGTTCACAAGATTATCTTTATATTCGGCCTTTGTGCGGTCTATATTAGAGTATGCCTCTTATATCTGGACCCCATCCGCAATTGTGCACACAATAGGATTGAAAGGCTGCAAAATCAGTTTTTAAAATTTAATTTACATTGCCTTAACTTTGCTGACGCCTTACCGTCATACAGAGCTAGGTGGTTATTACTACATTTGACATTTCCAGAAGATAGAAGAGTGATATCAGCGTTGCTTTTTCCACACAATGACATATGTCAGTCTTCTTTCGACCTAATCATAGTACTGCATCAGGCTAAGTTCACTTTCCTTGTCGGAGGACGTGTAACGAAATCTTATAGGCGTAAGTGCAGTCTAACCTAGCAATTATCGCATCAGAATTCAATATCGTGTTATGCGACACCAGTAATGCTTTTGCCGATCCGCTCATTTTATTTGTTATGATCGTGACTGATTGCAAATGGGCCTTACTACTGTGATATGTTTACAAAATTGCATTTGCGTCTACAGCTGAATGTCTCCAAGACACGTATTCATCTTGAGCATCATCGAGCTTTTCTTTACGTTTAATGTTCGCATTCACATTAATTGTTTGGTGTACTTCTACCTTTGATCTGAAACGCCAATCGAGCCATGCGTTGCTAACTGCGCCTACTATTGAGGCTGTTAAAAGGTTGGTGTCCATTATAGTTTGGTTTGGGGTTTGTTCTAGAGGACTACTTTCGTATTTTTCAGGCTGTCGTTACTGTCGTATTCTTGCTTTATTTCTCTAAATGAATCTCCCAACTCTTGAACTTAGATCAGACAATTAGTGAACTCACACTTTTCACAACACTATAATGCTAATCATTCATATTCGACGAAATTAATCAGAACCAGAACAAAAGTACACTGCGGTGTGGTTTAAAAATATATGTATTTTAGTGCAGATACCTGACGAGTTGTGTGGATTTTAATGAACTTCTGTTGGGCGCCAATTAAAAAAAAATGGATAATTATTAAATGGATAATATATATCCAACCTTTTGCTATGTTTGACTTCCAAATACTATCTAAGCTACCCGCGGTCAAACCGTTTTCAAGCAATATCGCTGATCTGGCGCCTCGTACAAGATATCAGTTTACCGCCGCGAACCATTGCCTTCAGAGTGCTGACAGAACAATTTACTGTATGAGCATTATGATTGCAAGAGTTAGAAAATTGCAAATATATATATAATAGGAGGGCCTTAGTTAACAAAGAAAACCCTCTTATAATCTCGGAAATCGATAGGTGCTTACATTTCGACTTCAGGGTATCACAAGTAAGACTGCTCTTGTCGGGAAGATACATGCTACACTATATACAAGGCCAAGATGACGTCATAAAGTTTCGAATTCCTATTTCGAATTCGAACACTTTGCGAAAAGTGTAAAAGACATCTTAAATAAATTATCATTTTTATATATCCTATCTGGATACAAAATTTGCCCCGAAATTTCAGACAATAATTCATTGGATGGAAAGGAAGGGTGGATTTTCTTCATCTCTTGTTGCACATTTGCAACACTTTTCGAAGTGAAGGGTATTGTTGTTGTTCTTCGCAGTTCTTGCTAAGTTGCACAGCTGTTACAAGAACACCATTATAGTGAAGCTAAAACAAACTTCAAATATATTTTTTTTTGTGCTTGTGACGTATATTCATTTATTAAGGAAAATTTAGATACAGTCAATAAATTGACATAAAAAATCTGAAAATGCCTTGCAAACGTTATGAAAATTATAATTCCGATTTAACAATCCTTCAAATTAAAATTAAGATATCGCAATATACACAAATAACTATTTTTATTCTTATTTGTTATTTTACAGCTCTTGCCCTTTGCGACTGGTCATTGTTACAACAGAAACGTCGGAACTTGGCCCGACGACACTGCTCTCCTCGAGAAACATCATCATATTTCGCAAAAATGTCTCGTATCGGCTGCAATGAAATCGATAATTTAATGCAAAATTTAAAAAACGCCATTAAGCCTGGCAAACCCCTTGATTTGAAACCTCTTATTCTTAAAGCATGCGCAAATATGTTTAGTCAATATATGTACTCAATGCGGTTCGATTATGAAGACAAAGAATTTCAACAAAATATTTTGTATTTCGATGAAATTTTTTGGGAAATCAATCAAGGACATCCATTAGATTTTTTACCTTGGCTTTTGCCTTTTTACATATATCACACGCAAAAAATATGTCATTGGTCTTCCACTATTCGCAAATTTATTTTGGAGCGGGTAATTAATGAAAGAGAGTTGCATATCGATATAGATGAACCTGACATTGATTTTACAGATGCGCTCTTGAAGAGTCTTATAAGTAGAAAATAAAAACGTGTCACGTAATACAATAAGTTTTATGCTAGAAGATTTTATCGGTGGTCACTCAGCTGTTGGAAACTTAGTTATGCTAGCTCTTGCTTACGTAGCCAAGGATCCTGTTATAGGAAAAAAAAATTCAATGCGAAATCGATTGTGTATCCGAAAGCAGTCAACGAACTATTACCTTACATGATATGGATAAAATGCCTTATACCACTAACCAAAAACCATATAGACCGGACATGCAGAGTAAAATAGGTGGTCTCCAAAAATTGGTTTGCATCTGGTCCAACGAGCGAGTAAGATATACATATGACATCTTTTGATCGCTCACACTACAGGAAACTCCTTTGGCTTACTCTCTTCCATATAATTTGTGCGATAGAACGGCATCGCTGTTTTTTATCTCGCTCCCACTACAGGAAACTGCTTTGGCTTACTCTCTTCCATATGATTTGTGCGATAGAACGGCATCGCTGTTTATTTTTATCTCGCTCGCACTTACTCTCAGTGCTCTCAATGCTCTCTTCATGTCTAGGTACCGTTTAAATGTTTGTGTGTGCATGTGGCCGCAGAAGCAAAAATGCCCACAAATTCAATTTTTGTCAAAAGTCGGTGGCATTTCTTCCCTTTTGAGGGGACGAGTAATATGAAATCATGAAAGGGTTTGCCAAGTCGATGCGAAATTCTTTCATTTTAGCTCGGTATTGCTGGAAAGGGTACCTAAGCGTTGGCATGTGTGCATTTTAAAGTTTTTGGACTTGCTATTCACGCATACTTGCGTATGTGTTTCCTGTAGTGGAAGCGAGATAAAAAACAGCGATGCCGTTCTATCGCACAAATTATATGGAAGAGAGTAAGCCAAAGGAGTTTCCTGTAGTGTGAGCGATCAAAAGATGTCATATGTATATCTTACTCGCTCGTTGGACCAGATGCAAACCAATTTTTGGAGACCACCTATTTTATTCTGCATGTCCGGTCTATATGTTTTTTGGTTAGTGCTTATACCTTATACCATACTGGAAGTCTTACGATACTCATCGTAACCTATTGTTCTGCATGTAGCCACAGAGGATACATCGATATCAGGTTATGGCGTTACTAGCGGCAGTATTGTTTTTATAAATAATTATGTGCTAAACATGAGCCATAAGTACTGGAAGGATCCTGATAGATTTCAACCAGAAAGGTTTTTAGAAGAAGTGACTAGCAGTGTGTCAATGCCACCAAAATGCCAAGAGAAAAGGAGATGCTCCGAAGAGTCTGATTCAGGTATTGAGTTTGAAAAAGATGCAAGAATACACAATTCATCTGTTCAACATCGATATATACCAAGCAAGCTAAATAAACAAAATATGAGAGAAAACTATAAGCCAAAAAAATTGCAACTTAAAAAAATATTCCCCATTTTTTGCCTTTTAGTATTGGAAAGCGCACATGCATCGGACAAAATTTGGTGCGTGGATTTGGATTTGTTTTGTTAGCCAATATAATACAAACCTACAATATAAATAGTGTTGATCATTCAACAATTAAAATAAAACCTGCTAGCGTAGCGTTACCTACAATTTGCTTTCCGTTAGTATTAACACCAAGAGTATAATAAGTTAATTCCTAAGTTTATTAAACGATGAAAAAAATATAATTTTTAGGGAAGCAAGACTTCCTTTATTTGATGTTAATTTGCAACTAAATAAACTTAAATCAATTCTAGCCCTAGTAACCTGTGGCTTAGCGGCAGCGGCGTTGGCGTCGCTGCTGATGTTGTTGGCCCGTTGGGCAATTCTTCTTGGAATTTTCGGCGGTTGCCAGTCGGCGCGTGGAGGAAATGGCACAGACACCAAGTCAGCATTTTGCTGCACTTCTTATGAGGTGTTGCAATGCTTCTTATTGGGACTGTATGAATTTATTTGTTGTTAACTCTTCCCCCTTTGATTTAAGCTTGTCCTCAAGCGATCATCAGAAGAAAGGTATGTTGTTGAACCTGAGGTTATTGGCATCGGTATTTTGTATTTGGATATGTGCTGGTTCTTTTTTGGGTCTCTCTTGTTCTTTGTTCAGTTGCAGTATTATATTTTTCTTATTTTTCTTCATTACGTGTAATACACAGGTAAGAAGGATGGCAACTATGAACAGAGTTATGAAACCGACTCTATTTGCTATAGAGTGCGTCTGAAGTTTTTGCATGTTTTTTATGTTGTTGATGTGCAATTCTTTTAATGCTTCCAGAGAAAGAATCTTAATTCTTTCGTTTTCTATTGGGGTTATTTGTATTGTGGGATTTCCTGGGGTCATGACGGTGACCTCTAGGTTGCTGAACTCTTGTTTGTTGATGAATAAGGTTTCGTTCCAGAAGTTAATCATGTAGGTGCCTCTCACGCGTTTCTTCTCTTCTTGCCATCTAATAGTGCCGTTGAAGTCGTTCACTAGTATAAGTCCATAGTCGATTTCCTCGATCTCCGGGATATGATCTGCATTGCTAAAGCCACAGAGCGCTTGCTCTCCACTAACTAACTTAGGTATACAATTATTAGTGTTCAAGTTTACAATTTTTGATCTGTTAAAAATTTTAATATTATTGTATCTTTTACAATTGTTGTTTATGCCATAGATTGTTTTATTACAATGAAACAGTTCGTTAAATTCTAAATTTATTATATTGTTGTTTTTCACTACTGGCTTTATTATAGTATTTTTGCATTCTATTTCTTCTAAATTTGGAATTTTTACAATATAAAACAGAGTGGTTCCATTATGCAAAATGGATACATCTGCGAATTCTAGCATTTCTTCAATATTTAAAGGTGGCATGTTACTTTTATTAAAATTATCGTTTACTATCTCTATTTCTTTTTCGCCAAGTAGGAATGTATTTATTAAATTCGATTTCGCCCATTGTATGGCGTACTTAATATTAATTATTTCTTCTATTATAAGCCTAATTTGATTTTGTAAGCTAATAGCTATCTCATCACTTATGACAGATTCCTTTCTTATGATATTGGTTAAATCATTTGAGATTTTCGTGAGTTTATTAATACGATCTTCTAATTGCCTGTTTATGATAAGCTGTTTATTGTCGTTTTCTATAAGTTTGTTTATGTTGTCGGTAAGCATTATTAAGTCGTCATTGTCCGGGCTGCCGGCTACATACTTCCAAGCTGTGCCTATAATGTTGATCGCTCTAGTCTTTCGTTTATGGAAAAGTGATATTGTGTCAAAAGTGACAATAGTTTGCGTTATTTCGTGCCGTAAAGTGTGGTATAAAGTATTGGTTCTTAAGTCTTTTTCGGTGTAAAAAAGGAGATTATCTAATGCGTTTTTGATCTGTTCTAGCTCTATGACTTGTACGATTCGTGTTGTCGATGTCTGTAGTTTCCCTATTCCTTTTAGAATTGTAATTGTTTGTGTGTCTGTGTAGTTCAAGATTTCCAAGTGTCCTTCTGTTGCTTTTATTGTCATCATTAATAGGAATCTGTAATTTTTATGTATTTTTTATATTGCTTTTATGTATTATTTTGTCAGTTGTTGTTAGTACGGTTGTGTTTCTATTTTCTTTAACTATTTCCTTTTTGTATCTGGGTGACAGTTTGGTACCTAATCTGGTATTGACTTTGACGAATATTTCTTGACCTGGTATATAAGATCGTATGTCGTTACGTTTTTTGTTATGATTCTGCATGTCGGTCGATTGTTTCTGTTTGAGTCTGTCAATGTTCTCCTTCCTAGCTTTTTCATATTGGTCTGGGTCTGTAGTCACGTTTCTGCCGAAGAATATGTCTAATGGTCGCTTGTTAGTTGTCGAGTGTATAGTGTAGTTGTAGTCGTATATTGATTCGTTAAGTATTTCTTCGAATGTTTTGTGTTCCTGTTTTCTTTTGTTGCATCTCATAATATCTGATAGTGTTGAATGAAATCTCTCTACCTGACCATTCACTGCGCTTTTGTAGGGTGGTGTTTTATAAACTTCTATATTTAATTGGTCCTGCATCATAAAAGTGATTGAGGCTGAATTAAGGGATTTTTTGTTATCTATTACAACGGCTTTAGGTACGCCCAAATAAGTGGTTTTTTAATGTCTTCTATTGCCCTAGATTTGATTATTCGTCCCTGAGCTAATTTCGAAAATTTGTCTACTGCCGTTAGTACTAAGTTTTTTTCTGTCGTGTATATGTCGATGTGGATTGTGTGTCCTGGGTATTCGGGGATTGGTGTTTTTTTGAGTTTTGGGTTAGTGGGATGCCTATAGTATTTTTCTTCTTTACAAACCTGACACTGTTTGACTAATTCTGTTATTCGTTGCTTCATTTTTGGGAAATAGAATCTTTCGGACAATTGCATTTTGTTTACTAGTGCGTTGCGGTGGGCTCTGTTGTGTGTAACCAATATCTTTTCATGTTGTTCTGTTTCATTTGTTAAATCTTTTACTTGAGACTGTGTGAATCTAATCTTGA